>NC_090845.1:82934421-83239876 GCF_028021215.1 Eschrichtius robustus
GTATATGAAATCCAATATGCATTGGCGAATACATTTTGAATTGACTGGCTCACTGATTAGCATCTGCTTTATGATGGATGTTATGTTTATGTAAGTTATTGTATTTAAGTTAAATGGAACGAGAGTTTCTGTTTTCCATTTCACAAATTTCTGCAAGAACCCGCAGCTTCCCAGATATATGCCAATTTCATATTCTTCTTCTGTGATTAGAAGCTATATAAATTCATACACACTTTTGGCGGTAAAATCCGTGGCATTTATAGAAATAAAATGAGATAAATTCATACTCTAAACATTAGCAGATTCTCTCTTCCCTGATGAGAGTCTTTCATCCAATCTCTGCTCCCAGTACCCAACTTGTTCAGAACAATAATACAAGCTTTTGGATTGAAGTTCTAAATCCCAAGCCTTTTTAGATTCCCAAGTTGAGAAGGAGCTCTGAAAATTTAAATTTCACATTTGTTTTATTATTGATATAAAAGTAATGGACACTCCAGAATTAATTGGACCTCAAAATCCAAATCTATGTAACTTGAAATATTAACCATTACTGGGATATGTGTAGACAGAAGAATTTGACAATTTGGAGCAAATAAAAATTTCCCCTTTAACTCTCTGCTTTATTGAACCAACTTGGGTGAATTGGAAAATATTAACAACGAATGAGCATAGATATGAAATGTGAATTGTATTAGATATTTGTATTTATCCTGAAAATGTATGCAGGCTCAATCTTAGGGAATGAGAATAGGTCTTACAGAATTTTCAATAGGGAATCTTTACCTTTAGAAGTGTTAATAGGAGAAACGGGGAGGGAAATTTGCCCAGTGCTTTCATGAGGGATAGCATCAGAACTCTGGTCAAAATCACAGCTATTAAGATCTGGGTGTCAGAAGCCAGCAGGGTTCAGGAGCACAAATCCAATGTAGATAATTACAGATGCTCCAATGACCCAGTCTCCTCTCAAACCCTTGCTATCGCTTACTCTGTCATAAGGAACTAGGGTTCTTCCTGAAAGAGCTATGGGCTGTTCATGGATAATAGGGCATACGTAAATAAATAAGATTCATCCTGACAGACTATAATAATCTATAGCTGAGAAGAGTTTTTCTTCCCTGTCTGAAGGAGGTAGAGGAAAAGAGAAATCACTGAGGACAGAAGACCTAACTTCTCCCAGTTAAAAGACCACAATGTGCTACACATGCCTAACTGCGTAACAGGATGTAGTAGAAACAAGTACAAGGAATTAGGAGTCAGATTTCAATCCAGGTTTTTTTTTTTAAGCTGTGAGACCATGGGCAAGTCCCTTGACCTCCTTGGACCTTACTATCTCTAAAATAGAGGTTTTTCCGTAGATCCAGGGGTCCCAAACTCAAATGCCTGAAAAGGACAGGCAGGCAATGTAAATCAGATCGTGTAATTGTGTCTCCTGTGAGAAAAGCAATAGTCCGAGCAAGAGGGAAGGTTATAGCAATTGATGTACTGCATTAGAATCGGATAAACAATAGGGAGTGATAGGAAGTGAGGTAAACTGGAGAGCCCTAGTTTCATTTAAAGAGAACAGCCACTACTGACCTCATTTCTCCAATAGATCATTGCTTTGAGACAATACAGGTCCCATTTTGCCAACCCTCCTGATTCTCCAAAAGATACTGGATATCCAGATTTGTATGCAAACTCTCTCACACTTTTTAACGTTAGCAACAAATGTGAATTACTTTACATCACTGTGCAGGCCAGACAAAACATGCCTTGGACTGGATCTGTCCTACAGATAGCTAGTTTGCAACCTCTGACCCAGATAACCTGTAAGACTCTATTGTGACATTAATAAGATCCACTTAGAGTTATTTTAAAATTCTGGCCTTAGTTTCTGCCCATGCCATTTCTCTGTCTAATCTCTTCTCCTTAGTTATACCCCAGCCTTTCCCACTGACCTTTCTTCTTGTGATCACTGTCTTTGATACCACTGTAATCTTCTCTGCTTCTTCAGCCAGCACTCATCCACTAACACTTGAGAAGGCCCAACCCTGCCTACCATTCATGGCCTTCCAGCCATGGCCCTCTCACTCCTGTAACCTAACCATACCTCTCCATCAAACCCTACCCACTATGGCCAGGTTTTAAAAAACCTTGAATTAGTCAACCTGTGCTTGACTGTGTGCCATATTCACCTATGTGAATATGTATGTGACTTTAAATGGAAAGAACAACTTACTCTTATATGGGAATATTTCCAGACAAGTGAAACTTGAATGGTAGGTATCTTAGTCTATTTGGATTGCTATAACAAAAATACCATAAATTGGGTGGCTTATAAACAACAGAAATTTATTTCTCACAGTTCTGGAGGCTGGATGTCAGAGATTAGGGTGCCAGCATGGTCTGCTGAGGACCCTCTTCTGGAGGGCCTCATCTTCATTGTATCCTCACATAGTGGAAGGGCTGAGCCAGCTCTCAGGGGCCTGTTTTATAAAGGCATTAATCGCATTCACGAGGACTCCACCCTCATGACATAAGCACCGCCAAAAGGCCCCACCTCTGAATACCATCATATTGGGCATTGGGATTTCAACATATGAATTTTGGAGGGACACAAACATTCAGAACATAGCCATAGGTTTCTATTACTGGTATCTTCAGATAAAAGCTTTAGTTTATGTTTCATCTGAATAGGTACTCTTCTAACGAATGGGTCAGCAAACAAACTAAATCTGGTTGCAGAAAGTGTTTTCAGGGTTTCGCACAATAGCAAAGCATAATTCTTCGGGGATAATTAACATTTTAAATGAGGTATTGTCACGTCTTCCCTGACAGTTTCACAATATTATCATTTGCGAGTAAGGTCAGCATTTTCTTAATACATATTAGTTCAGTCATTGCTTCACCAATAAAATGTTGAAAGACTAAGACTACTCTTTTAAGCTCTATAAACAGAAGTAGCATTCTTATTTATTGTTGTTATGTAGAGACCTAATTTGATGAAATTTGGCTTTGAAATTAAATTCCAGTTTGGAGCAGACATTATTGCAGAGAGGTAGAGAGAACAGTCTTGGTGCCAAATATGAATCCCTTTCACCTTAGGCAAGTCATTTAATTTCTCAGCTTTGGTTTCCTCTTTTGTGAAATGAGGATGGTCATTATACCTACGTCATAAGACTGATGTGAGGATCAAAGATGATCATGCTTTTCACAGTGTTCTCACATAGGAAGCACTGTATAAAGGCCCCAAGATATAATCTCGTATCAGCCAGACCTAATTGAAAATAGACTATATTAGGAAAAATATAATCCTAATAGTCTATATTAGGGGGAAAATGTGTATATGGAGATGAGACCCAGTATATCCTAGGGGAGAATAAGTAGCCAAAAGCAGGATTTCCACTTCAAAGTTTCTAGAGAAGCTCCTATTCCTTAGAAGTAAAGCCCTACAGGCTTACTAGCCTTCTCTCTGTTCAATGAAATTTCCAAGCCCCTTCACACCACACGTCCGTTGCACCTGCTAATCCTTCTGCCTGCAATATTCAGCCTTGAATCCATCCCCTATCACCTTAGCCTGATGATTTCCTACCTTTACTTCAAATCTCAACTTCCATGAACTTGCCCAAGGGGTATTTTCCCTGGCCTCCCAGTCTTAGGCCCTTCTACTAAATTTTTTCATGGCACCCTGAATTTTTTCTTCACTGAAGTTATCAAAGTATGTAACTATATATATTTTATGAGGTTAAAAAGTGTCTGTCTCCCCCTTTAAACTGTAACCTCCATGATGCCAGGGACTGTGTCTATATTCCCAGCACCTAGCAGAGTGCATGACATAATTCTCTTATTCAATATTTATTGAATGAATGAAAGAATGTCAATGGAAGGATTAATTTTAAAAATCCCTAGACGAGGTAATCAAGTTGATTTAAGTTCACACTAAGATCTAAATAACTGTTATTCATTCCTTCCTGAGAGCATGTTTGGATGGCTGGGGAGAGAGCAAAGGAAAGTGGGTGACGCAGTGGAGGAGGAGAGCGTGAAGACAGGGGTAGTAGAAGCTGAACACAGTATAAGTTTGGCCTCTGCCCCATCAGGTTAGGGCCACCAGGCTGCCCTGATTGACTGAGCCTCTAAGATGGGCTGCCATTTCACAAGGTGTCATCCTTTCATTTGTAAATCCATTTTAGCTGAGCACACAGACACTAAAGTCTGAGAGTTCAAGATTTTAAGATTTGTTTTCCTGAAACTGTCAGCTAAATGGCTCCACGTTTCTCTTCCAAGGTTTATAAACTGACAAGACTGACAAGTTTGCTGTCTTCCATCTTTGAAATGGACATATCTAGTTGGGGAAAGTGTGCTGAATGTGTTTACGTAGGTGACATATTCTTTTTTTAAAACTGAAATAAGTAGACATCAATGAGTTCATATTGGCAGATTCTCTCCCTAAACTCTAAGCACACAGTGGACCTTTCTGGCACAGTGATCACCCACTCAGTCACTCAAGGATGGGGTGTGAGGGTGAGGCATGTAGCATTCTCTGCCGGGATTTGTGCTTGCAAAAGGCTAATTGCTTTCTCATGGAGGGGTTGACCTTTTCAAATTTTTAAGGCCTGCCATTCTAAGTTTTAAAGGAACATTCCTGTTATAGAACTGGACTATTATTAAAAATTGAAACTATCAACTGCTGAGAGAGACTGGGAGGGAGATGGATGGTCTTTGGGTTTAGGGACTAACAAGTATTGAATGTTTACTATATCGCAGGTTCTTTATATACACCATCTCATTTAATTTCCAAAACTGCCCTAGAGACAGATACCATTTTTCCCAGTTTGTAGCTGAAAATATAAAGCTCATAGAGTTTGCCTACCCAATGTCACACAGCCAGGAAGTAGCAGAGCCAGCATTCAAACTCAGGTCTGTCTGGCTCTGAACCTCAGGCACTCTTTACCATACCACGCTACTTCTTAGATGTATGTACAATGCAGCATTATACCTATAAAAATGGAAACAGTATCAATCATGTCACCCCGCTAATTTTTTCGTAAGCACTTTTGTTCTTCTCATCTCACATCAATATTCAATTTGGAATTCTACCACAATTTTCTTTCCATTTTAATCCCAGTGCAAATGTGGACACAGAGGGAGCATCAAAATAATAAGGAAAACAGAACTGAAAGATTCTTTGGGATGAGGACTATATGTTACTCATCTTAGTATCCCCAAAACCAAGTACAAGTCCTGGCTCATAATAGAGGTTCAATAATGTTTGAGTGGGGAAGGAAAAGATTTGGGAACTTATCAAGGACCTCCCTTAGTGGTGGAAACACTTGGACACTTATTTGCGGAGAGAGATCTCATTGCACTGCTGGTTGTATAAACTCTACATACACCCAGGGATGATTGGATCGTGAGTTACACTCCCAACGCGCAAACTGTTAATGATAATAAAATCAATGCCCAGGCCAGAAAATTTAGGGAATGGCAAAGGTATTATTTTCTCATTCCTAACTTCATAGGAAGGGTACATACCATTATTTGATACCCCAGACAGCCATTTAATAAGTACCTATTAGCACCAGGCACTATGCTAGTCACTGGAAATACAAAGATGAATGAACCCTGAATGCTACTTTGAGATAGCTCACAACCTAGTTGGGAAGACAGACCCATAAGCAATATTATTTTCTAGGAAATATAGTAAAGAGTAATGGTAGATATAAACAGGTTATTTTAGAAACTCAGAGGAAGGGCACCTGACCAACCTGGTAGTATAAAGGAAAACTTCCCTGAGGAGCTGATACCAGAATTGAGTTTAGATGGGTGTATAGCATTTAGCCAGGAAAGGCATAGATTTGGAAGTGATTACCATACAGGTAGGAGTTGAAATGATGAAAGTAGATGAGATCTCCAATGTAAAATTTACTGAGTAAGAATAACTTTGGGACTAAAATATAACTCTAGAGTATCAACATTTGGGGGTTCAAAAAGAGACCATAAGGAAACAAAGGAGGAGCAGTGAGAGGCAGAAGAACTAAAAGAGTTCTTGCACCACTTGAATGTGCCACTCAAATGTTCATAGTAACTTTATTTGTAATAGTCAAAAACTGAAAACAACTCACAGGCTCACTAGCTGGTGACTGGATAAACAACCTAAGGTACCTCTGTACAATGGAATACTGCACAGCTATAAAAAGGAATGAACTACTAATACAACAAACAACACAGATGAATCTCAAAAACATCACGCTAAGTGAAAGACGCCACACCAAAGAGTCAATACTATACAATTTCTTTCATACAAAATATTTTAAAGGAAAAAATGATCTATAATTACCTATATAAGCAGATCAGCAGCTGGCTGGGGAGGGAGAAAGGACTGACTAAAAAGAGGCAAGAGGGGACTTTTGGGGATGAAGGAAATATTCTATATCTTGATTATAGTGGTAATGACAGGAGTGTGCACATTTGTCATACTCAGCGAATGGTACACTTAAAATGAAGGTATTTTACTGTAAGTAAATTATATCTCAGCAAGGTTTATTTTTAAAAGTCTGTGGTGTCACAGAAGCCAAAGAAATATTATATCCCAAGAAGGGTATTAAATGTATAACTTCTCAGAAGCCAAGAGTTTTGATATTTCAGGATGGGGAGTTTGATCAACAATGATTAATGCAGGATTGATATGCAGTAAGACACAAACGGGGAGGGTACCCACTGGTATTTAGAAGATAACTGGTAATATGAATAAGAGCTATTTGATGGAACATGGCGGTAAAAGCTAGATTGCAGTCAGTTGCAGAGTGAAGTTAGAAAATAGAGATACTAAATGTATATTACCCTTCTGAAAAATTCAGATATTAGACTGAATGGTAGCAACAGAGATGAAGGAAGGGTTGGGTAGTGTTTGTTTTGGGAGAAATTTTAGTATGTTTATAGATTGAGAGGAAAGAATCAGTAGAGAGGGAGGGGATTGTGAAGGTTGCAGGGGAGGTAAGGAGGAGTGGGGATGAGGGTAAAAGTGGAGTGATTTGCCTTGAAAGGATATGAAGAGGGCTGTAGGAACAGATGAGTTTGTAAGTAGAAGGATTAGAAATTGGGGGAGGACATTCTGATTCCCTCTGTCATCTTTTGAAAAGGTGTGAGTCAACATTTGAATATGGGGTTGAGAAAAGTGACAATTTTTGGAATATCCTTGGATATTTTGGAGCGAATTGGAAAGAGTTGACTCAGATCAAGTAAAAGGACTGAAGGGCAACATTGCAGGCCCAGCTGGAGCTGATTATTACACCAGCCGTAATAATGATCATCAGTTGTAATGATCCTAACACGCACTCATAAGACATTTTTGGTTTATTTCAGCAGCACTCCATTCCCCCACATATGGATAAGAAGTATTTTAGAATTAATTCGTCATTTGAGTTTTGCTGAACAGGTCCTACAGAAGCATAAGAAAAGGAATTTGAGGGTGTTGCTAAAAGGATAATTTTAGCATTGGGTCCAGGTGGAATGCAGAAGAAAAAAAAATCCAAAGGAAATTGATAAACTAAGACAAAGTAGAAAAGTTAAAGGATCTAGAAGGCCTAATTAGGTTATAAAAAGGAAGTTGGGGGGAGTTGGTAGGCAATTTCTGAGACAACTGAAAGTTACAGAAAGTTGTGGTTAGAGAAAAGAACATTGAAATTTAAAGATTTCACAGATAGTGAAGATCTGGTCAATGGTGAGTAGCTGAAATAGAAAACAGGTGAAGGTCACTGAATTTCAGGAGGTAAAAATCTTAGAGGGCAAATGTTCCTCATGTATAACATGTGCTCAATAAATGATTGTCAAATATATGAATGGAGGGATGGTATGATGAGGGGGTCTACAGATGACTTGAGAATGATGGGTATTCACTGGGGAAAGATTCCTGGAAGAGGTAGACCCTGAAATAAGAAATAACAAAGAGTAGTTATGATGGCCAAGATAATAAGATTAGCTGGTTTTGTCACTCACAAGACATTGAAGATTGT
Organism: Eschrichtius robustus; assembly: GCF_028021215.1. NCBI lineage: Eukaryota > Metazoa > Chordata > Mammalia > Artiodactyla > Eschrichtiidae > Eschrichtius > Eschrichtius robustus. The sequence continues at coordinate 82,942,413 of NC_090845.1, forward strand.
GAGTCACGTGCCATAGTCTCCCTGTTTTCAGTTAAAGTTCCCAGAAAAGCATATTGAGCAAGGTAAGAAAAGGTGGTAGGGAGAATTTGGTTTTTTTGTTTTTTTGTTTCTTTGGTTTTAATTTTTTTTTTAATTTTTATACAATTTTAAAGGTTAGTTTCCACTTACAGTTATTACAAAATATTGGGTATATTCCCCACGTTGTACAATACGTCCTTGAGCCTATCTTATTCCCAATAGTTTGTATCTCCCACTCCCCCAAGGGTGGTAGGGAGAATTTGGAGTGAGGACAAAGAGAAGCAACTTTAGTGGCATTATCCGGGCACACCCAATTTAAAGAGTGAGACTAATTATAAAGATATGTGTATACCATATATTGAGAGATTCTATGTATCCAATTCATTTAATCCTCATAACTTTATAAGATAGGCACTATTATTATTTCCATTTTACAGAGGAAGAAAAGAAGGCTTACAGATGTTAACTCCCCCAGGATCACAGTTTGTAAGTGGCAGAATTGGGATTCCAAACTAGTATGGTTCCAACTCTTTAGTTTTTCTCATGTAAACCTGTCCTTGTATCTCCTGGGTTTTGTGAGTGATATACTCTTGCTGCTTCCCATATCCAACGGAGTATAGTTATTTACTTGAAATTCAGTTGGAGCAAAAGGATTAGCCTTGTTCTGTAGTCCAACAGATGGATTATCTTAATTGTACCAAGTTCACAACTAAAAACTCGGAGCTAGCAAGTGAGCAGCTGCATGGTCCTGTTAAATACTGACATTATGATTCTTACCTCACCAAAATAATATCTGTGAATATTATATGAGAAAACATATTAATTTTATAATTGAAAAACAAACAAACAAAAAAAATAATGAAATTGGAAGGACTGATTCTTTGAAAACCACAAACTACCAAAAGCAAACTAAGATAAAATAGATAATCTGAATAGTCCTATAACCACTAAGAAAATTGAACTCATACTTCAGAAGCTCCCAAAAAAGGAAATCTCCAGGCTCAAACAGTTTCACAAGGAGAAGTCCACCAAATATTTAAAGAAATATTGACACCATTGTACACAATCTCTTCAAGAAAACAGATGAACACTTCCCAACTCATTCTATGAGAACAGTATTACCCTGGTACCAAAGGCAGACAAAATGGTACAAGAAAACTATAAACTGATATTTCTCATGTTTAGATGCAAAAATTCTCAACAAAATACTAGCAAACTGAATCCTGCACCATATAAAAAGGATTATACACCATGCCAAGTAGGATTAATCCCAGGTTTGCAAGAGTGGTTAAACACAAGACTATCAATTAATGTAATACACCATATCAAAAGAAAATAAAAAATAAATATGATCATTTCAATAGATTCAGAAAAAATCTTGTATCAAAACCCAACACCCTTTTCATGATAAAAATACTCAGTAAACTAGGAAAAGAGGGGAACTTTTTCAACCTGATATAGAGTATCTAAAAACCCTACAGGTGTTATTTTGATGTTTCAAAATAGTCAAAGACTGAAGGCTTTCCTCTGAGATCAGGAACAAGGCAAGAATATCCTTGTTATTCCACACAGTACTGGAAGTTCTAGCCACTGCAATAAGGCAATTAAAAGAAACAAAAGACATTCAGGTTGTAAAGGAAGAAATAAAACTTTCCTTATTTGTAGATGACAAGAAAATCCCAAGGAATCTACACACCAAAAGAAAAAAAAAAACAAACTCTTAAGAACTAAAAAGGGACTTCCCTGGTGGTCCAGTGGTTAAGACTCCACACTTCCACTGCAAGGGGCACCTTCACAAGATATACCAACTCACACAAATCAATTAAATTACTATATACTAGAACTGAATATGTGGAAACTACAATGAAAATTACAATTTACAATCACTCCAGAGGAAATGACATAATTAGGTGTAAAGGTAACAAAACATATACAGGATCTGTATGCTAAAACTTATAAAATCCTGATAAAAGAAATTAAAGATATCGAAAGAAAAGGCGAGGCATACTATGTTCATAGATTGGAAGACTCAATACAGTAAAGTTTTCAGATTTCCCAAAATTGACCCATAGCTTTTTAATGCAATCACTATCAAAGTCTCAGCATGTTTTTTGTAGACATAGACAAGATTTTTCTGAAATGTATGTGAAAGGGCATAGTTCCTAGAACAGCTAAAACAATCTTGAAAAAAAGAAGAATCGTGTGGAATATTAAGGCCTAATATTTATCTATATTATTCAAAACACTGTGCTCTTGGTGAAGAGATAGACACATAGAACAATTAAACAAAATAGAGAATGCAGAAATAGACCCATGCAAATATACCCAACTGAGTTTTGACAAAGGGGCAAAAGAAATTTAATGGAGAGGGATAGCCTTTTCAACAAATGTTTCTGGAGCAATTAGACACTCATTAGGCAAAAAAGAGAAGAACCTTGCCCTAATCCACACCTTATACACAAATTAACAAATTAACTCAAAAGAGATCACAGACTTAAATATAAAACATAAAACTATAAAACTTTCAGAAAAAATAGGAGAAAATTGTCAGGATCTAGGGCTAGGCAAAGAGAGTTTAGACTTGGCACCAAAAGCACCAGCCATAAGAGAAAAAATGATAAAGTGGACTTTACCAAAGTTAAAAACTCTTGCTCTGTGAACAACCCTGTTAAGAGAATGAAGACAACCTACAGAGTGGAAAAATATTTGCAACCATATTTCCAACAAAGAGATTGTATCTAGAATATAATAAAGAACTCTTAAAGTTCAACAATAAGAAAACAAACAATCCAATTTAAAAATGGGCTAAAGATATGCACAGTCAGTTCACGGACAGATGGCAAATAAGCACATGAAAAGATGGTCAACATCATTAGCCCTTAAGGAAATGGAAATTAAAGCCACAATGAGATAACACTACACACCTATCAGAATGGCTAAAATAAAAAATAATCAAAACAAAAAATGCTGGTGAGGATGTTGAAAAATTGGACCATTAATACACCATTGGTGGGAAAGTAAAATGGTACAACTACTCTGGAAAATAGTTTGACAATTTCTTATAAAACCAAATATGCAACCAGCATACGACCCAGCAATTGTGCTCTTAGGCATTTATCCCAAAGAAATGAAAACTATGGTCTCACAAAAACCTGTACCAGAATGTTTAAGCAACTTTATTCGTAACAGAGAAAAACTGGGAACAGCCCAGGTATCCCTCAGAGAGTGAAAGGTTAAAAAACTGAATATCCATACCATGAAATACTACTCAGCAGTACAAAGGAACAAGCTTGATATACTCAACAACTTGGATGAATCTCCAGGGAATTATGTTGAGCATAAAAAGGCACTGCCAAAAGATTACATACTGTATGATTCCATTCATACAGCATTCTTGAATTGAGAAAATTATAGAAATAGATAACAGATTATTTGTTAGCAGGGGTTAGGGACAGGGAATTTGGGTGGAGATTGATGTAGCTATAAAAGGCCAACACGAGGGATCCATGTGATAATGGAACTGTTTTGTGTCTTGCCTGTCTATGGTGTTGGATACATGATAAGTTGCATTGAATTAAACACACATACACACAAATGAGTACAAATAAAACTTAGAAATCTGAGTAAGATTGGTGACTTATATCATGCTGGCATCTTGGTTGTGATACTGTACTATAGCTTTGCAGGATGTTACCACTGGGGGAAACTGGGTATAGGTTACATGGGATCTTGATTATTTCTCACAAGTGCATGTGAATCTCCAATTATCAGAAAATTAAGAGTCTGAAAAACAAGCATTTTAGTAAATATGAAAATAAATATTTAAAAAGCTTTTTTAACAAGAAGATGCCATTTCATAACCAACAACTGTATTTTGTATTTTTTTTAATGTTTAAAAGCTTTCAACATATTTTTGAAACTATAGGTTCACTAAAGATAATTTTAGGGTAACAATGGTAAAAGCTAAGACATTGCTATTATGACTAAAACACTGTTAAGCTCTTTATGAATATTATCTCATTGAATTCTTATATCCTACTTCATCCTTGTGAGACTGATGTTATTGTTATTCTATTTTACAGATGAGAGAACAGGTTCAGGATTTAGTGACTAAGATAGTATTTGAACCGAGGTCTTTCTTTCTCCAAGGCTTAAATACTCTAAGTACACAGACAATATACTGAGTACCTCCCAACAACATGGGATGAGGGTGGGGTTGGCATTTTGGGCTGCTCAGATCTGATATAGAAGAGTTGGAGTCACTTAAGACATGATTCCCCTGGATAAAACCTTATTGTAATTACCCCTGGATGTGAATAAATAGAATAAGCAGCAATGCATCAGGATGTCTCTAGTAAATAAATCTATTGTAATGCCTACTGTATGAAGACATTCCTACAATCAAACCATCTCTGACAGCCATTTCACTGTTTATGAGAGTCCAGTCCACAGCTTATGAAAACAAATACTCTGAAGGAGTATTTTACTTTAATTTAAGACTGCTGACTTGAGAGACAGAAAAGGTAATATTCAGTAAATATTAAAAGGAAGAGCAGTCTCAAATATTTAATTCCCCCAAGTCCTGCCTCTGACCTATATGAAAATGAGGCAGCCCGCTCAACCAAGTCATTCTCAGTTGCCTCAGAATAAGAGGCTCAGATGGTCTCTCAGGTAGCTAATCCAGTATTATTAAGAGTTTTCTCTGTTAATGAATTGGTCTTGCTGAAAAGCACATAGTTAGGTCTGTTCATGGATGAGGAGCAGAAGCCCTGAAGTACTTCTGCTGCTTCTCTTTTATCAGACTGTAGTTTTCTGTGGTAGCAGTTGTCTGGGGAAGCTTACTGGGATTGAAGATCTGGTTTGATTTGAATAATTTATTAATAATTTGGAAAAAACTAATTAAATTTGTGCGTGATTCTAAAGTTAGAGCTCCTACAGGGACCCAGAAGGAATAGACGTGTAAAAGGAAACATTTCAAAAGATTCTGAGTCTGTTACTTCCCTAGTCCCATCTTCCCTCCAATATCTTTCTCTCTTCATCTTCTCACTCTGATTCTTCATTTGTTCCTCTCTATCTCTCTCTTTCTCTATTTACACACGCACACAGACACACACACACACCACTACTAATCAGACAGCATGTGAGAATAACCCTCTTGGGGGAGAAGATTCATTCACTATCATACTCCAGGAATCAGAGAGCTGCCCATACTCATCCACCCATACTCATGCATTCTAGTCTCACGTTCCCTTTTACCATCTTAATCTTCTATTAGAATCGGAATCATAAGCTGTCAGAGCATAAAGAACCTTAGAAATTCTACAATCTCAATTTATAGAAGAGGAAACTAAGAGAGAGAGGATATGAGTGACTTGTCCATGGACACTGAGTTAGTTAGTGGCAGAGCCAGGACTAAAGACCCAAGCAGCAAATTATAAAGGATGGGGAATAAGAACAGAAAAAATATTCAGTGGCTTTTTTCCTGATATGCTTCATTCTAAAGTCTGTTATTGGGCCCCACAGTGACTTGCCTCTGCTCTATTATTTGCTCTGCCCACAAGACTCATGGTGGTTAGCTGGGATTCAGCTGGCATTAATTGGGAACTGAACGTGTTAAGTAGTGGTGGTGGTGGTGGTGGTGATGGTGGTTTGGAAGAGCTCATGCTCCCTTGATCCTCAACTTATTTATATTTGATGTTTTAAATTAGAACCCGACCCTAATGATCCCAGGCTAATAAGTGAGGTTGAATTTCCTTAACTGGTTCCTTCCAGCCTGAGATTCCATGAAAACCTGAGAGCTCTCAATTTAAAATGCAGCCTCCAGGCAAATTATCGCCATATGTACCTCCCTCTGCAATTCCTTCCAGTTAAACTACCCAGGCCCAATGGGAATGTGCCAATTCAAAAAAGTGTGCTGGTGCTTTATGATTTTCTTGTCCTAATGAACATATGCAGTCATCTTGTTTTTCCCGGAATGACTTGATGCAATCAATGACAGATTTCTTCATCATGCCTTTTTCTTTCTCCTTCTCTCTCTTGCACATGTGAGAAATGATCATCTGAATGTAAGCAAATCGATTAAGAAGTTCAGTCTCAGTGCAAACTTTGGTACTTTGTTCTATCTCTGCTTTTTCACCAAAGAGAGCTACTAGAATGTCCCTATTTTAGACTCAGTTCTCCAGAGTACACACTATTCAGTAAGGTAGGTAATAATAATAGCAGTTATCAGTATGAGTACTTACTATGTTCCTGACACTGTGCTAAACCTGGATTAACTCAGTTAATTTTCATGAGGCAGTTTATATTATTAAAACCTTTATGCAAATGAGCACACTGAGACTCAAAGAGATTAATTTGCCCAAGGCTACATAGTTAATATAAGTGGAAATAGCAGGAATTGAACCCAGGTTTGTTGAGTTCTAAAATAATCTGTGCTGGTGAACTCTACCAAACATTTAAAGAAGAGTTAATGCCTATTGTTCTCAAACTACTTCAAAAAACTGAAGAGGAAGGAATGCGTCTAAACATTTTTCAAGGCCAGCATTACCCTGATACCAAACCAGACAAAGACATTAGACACACAAAAAATGACAGGCAATATCCCTGATGAACACTGATGCAGAAATCCTCAACAAAATATTAGCAAACTGAATTCAATGATACAATAAAAATATCATACACCATGACCAAGTGGGATTTGTTCCATGGATGCAAGGATGGTCCAGTCTAACATCCACAAAAAAATCAATGTGATACACCACATTAACAAGACCAAATATAGAAAATATGTGATCATCTCATTAGATACAGAAAAAGCATTTAACAAAATCCCACATCCATTTATGATAAAAAATTTCAAGTGAGTACAGAGGGAACATACCTCAACATAATAAAGGCCATACATGACAAGCCCAGAGTTAACATTATGCTCAATGGAGAAAAGCTAAAAGCTTTTCCTCTGAGATCAGGAACAAGACAAGAATGCCAGCCTACTCTCATCACTTTTATTCAACACAGTAAATCCTAGCCAGAGCAATTAGGCAATGAAAAGAAATAAAAGTCATCCACACTGGAAAGGAAGAAATAAAACTGTCACTATCTACAGAGGATATGATATTACCTATAGAAAATAATAATAAAATGATAAAAATAATAAAATAAGACTCCATCAAAAATTTAGAACTATTAAATGAATTCAGCAAAATCACCAGATACAAAATTAATATACAGATAATGGTTGTGTTTCTGTACACTAATAACGAGCTATGAAAAAGAGAAATGAAGGAAAAATCCCATTTACAACTGCATCGAAAAGAATAAAATACCTAGGAATAAATTTAACCAAGGAGGTGAAAGACCTGTACTCTGAAAACTATTAAGATATTGATGAAAGAAACTGAAAATGATACAAATAAATGAAAAGATATACCATGCTCATGGATTGGAAGAATTAATTTTAGTAATATGCCAAGGCTACCTAAATCCTATCAAAATATCAATGGCATTTTTCACAGAACGAGAACAAATAATTCGAAAATTTGTATGGAACCATGAAAGACTTCAAATAGCCAAAGCAATCTTGAGAAAGAAGAACAAAGCTGGAGGTATTATGCTCAGAATTTTACTATGAAGCTACAGTAATCAAAAGAGTATGGTACTGGCACAAAAACAGACACATAAATCAATGGAACAAAGTAGAAGGCCCAGAAATAAACCCATGCACATATGGTCAATTAATTTATGATAAAGGAGGCAAGAATAAGCAATGGAGAAAGGACATTCTCTTCAATAAATGGTGTTGGGAAAAGTGGACAGATAATGCAAAAGAATGGTACTGGGCCATTATCTTACAGAATATACAAAAATAAATTCAAAATGGATTAAAGACTTAACTGTTAGACCTGAAACCATAAAATTCCTAAAAGAAAACAGACAGTATACTCTTTGACATCATTCTTAGTGATATCTTTTTGGACTTCTCTCCTCAAGCAAGGGAAACAAAAGCAAAAATAAACAAATGGGACTACATCAAACCAATAAGCTTTTGCACAGTGAAGGAAACCACCAACAAAATGAAAAGGCAAACTATTAACTGGGAGAAGATATATGCAAATGTTATATCTGATAAGGGGTTAATATCCAAAATATACAAAGAACTCATACAACTCAATGTCAAAAATCAAGCAATCTGATTTCAAAATGGGCAGAGGACTTGAATAGACATTTTTCCAAAGAAGACATACAGATGGCCAACAGGTACATAAAAAGATGCCCAATATCACTAATTACCAGGTAAATGCAAATCAAAACCACGACACATCACCTCACACTTGTTAGAATGGCTGTTGTCAAAAAGACAACAAATAGCAAGTGTTGGAGAGGTTGTGAAGAAAAAAGAACCCTCCTACACTGTTGGTGGGAATGTAAATTGGTGCAACAAATGTGGAAAATGGTATGGAGGTTCCTCAAAACTTTAAACATAGAACTACAGTAGATCCAGCAATTCCATTCCTGGGTATGTATCCAAAGACAACAAAAACACTAATTCAAAGAGATATATGCACCCCTATGTTCATTGCAGCATTATTTACCATAACCAAGACGTGGAAGCAACCTAAGTGTCCATCAACAGATGAATGGAGAAAGAAGATGTGGCACATATATACAATGGAATATTAGCCATAAAAAGAAACGAAACTGTGTTATTTGTAGTGAGGTGAATGGACCTAGAGTCTGTCATACAGAGTGAAGTAAGTCAGAAAGAGAAAAACAAATACTGTATTCTAACGTATATACATGGAATCTAAAAAAAAAAAAATCGTTCTGATGAACCTAGGGGCAGGACAGGAATAAAGATGCAGACATAGAGAATGGACTTGAGGACACGGGGAGGGGGAAGGGTAAGCTGGGACGAAGTGAGAGACTAGCACTGACATATATACACTACCAAATGTAAAATAGATAGCTAGTGGGAAGCAGCCGCATAGCACGGGGAGATCAGCTCGGTGCTCTGTGACCACCTAGAGGGGTGGGATAGGGAGGGTGGGAGGGAGACGCAAGAGGGAGGGGATATGGGGATATATGTATACATATAGCTGCTTCACTTTGTTGTACAGCAGAAACTAACACAACATTGTGAAGCAATTATACTCCAATAAAGATGTTTAAAAAAAAAGGTGTGGCATATATATATACAATGGAACATTACTGAGCCATAAATAAGAATGAAATCTTGCCACTTGCAATAACATGGATGGGTCTAGAGGGCATTATGCTAAATGAAATGTCAGACAAAAAAGACAATTACCGTATGATTTCACTTATATGTGAATTCTGCAGAACAAAACAGAAACAGACTCATAGATACTGTACAAAAAACAAACTGTTGGATGCCAGAAGGTAAGCGGGTTGGGGAGGGGTGGGCAAATAGGTGAAGGGAATTAAGAGGTACAAATTTAGTTATAAAATAAATAAGTCATGGGATGTAATGTACAGTATAGGGAATATACTCAATAATACTGTAATAACTTTGTATAGTGACAGATGGTAACTAGACTTATCATGGTAACCATTTCAAAATGTATATAAATACCAAATCAGTATGATCCACATCTGAAGCTAATATAACATTGTATATACTTTAATTTTAAAAAATACAAAAAAAAAGTAAGTGCTTAACTTCAAAAAATAATCTGCGCTTTTGAACAGATGCTAAACCACCTCCAAGTCTTATTGGGCCCTTTGAATAGTGACAGTAGCAAAATAAATGCAGTAAATGGAGGCTCACCCACTTAAAGCAGTAAAAGCCCTTCCCTCTATGTGCAATTCACTACCAAAAAGTAGGCCCAAGGGAAATTCTGGCTCAATATATGTTGAAGAATCACAATGAAAAAACAAGTTTTAATTTTAGAAAAGCTATAAATAAAAATGAAGCACATTTAGGTTTAAAAAAAACTTTAAAACGGTTATTATTGCCCAGTTTTCTTAATAATGAAGAGTGGGTAGTAGTTAGATTAAAGTTATATAAACCCGAGTGAGATTTTTTCCGCACATATTTCTTACTTGCTGAAGCAGTCATTTTTTTTATAAGGCAGGAGCTAAAAGCATACTAGAGTAAGAGAAAACTATAAATATTAGAATGCAAAACTATTATGGCAAGAGTACAAACTTGTCTCAACGAACTGCTTGCCTTTAAAATCTCTACCAACTGAATTTTCTTATTAAAGGTTTATTTTAAGTCCAATTCCATTCAGTATGAATACAATTCTTACAGTAACAGCCTGTCTTTCACAGTTAATTGCTGCTTGTCTCCTTGGATATAATCATTTGCATAATTGTGATTCTTTTCAATAACAAAAAAGGATTATATAATCTTGGTAAAGCAAACATCATAAAATTTAAATTTACATGAAATTAAAGGAATAAATGTTCCATAGTAACAGAACTATTAACATCTACCAAAAGAATAGTCTTTAATATTAGAGCCTATGTATTAACAGAAAATCACTTTAGATTACACTACTCTTCCAATGTCATTCAAAATTAAAATTTAAATCTCGTTTTGGAATTGTGAGCTCTTTATTTATCTGTTGTGTTCCATTTGCCATCCACACTTGTGGCACTCAAAACCAGCACCCAATGGCCCCAAACCACCTTGGCCCCCATTCTCTCCCATTGTTGGGGCTGGCTCAGATGCTTTTCCAAGCCAGCCATCAGGAGCACCACAGCTGTGCAGCAGCTAACAATCCGCTCCTAAGTAAATTCCTGGGGATGTAGCCAGTAATCTGGCTGTGCCCCTGACAAAACACAGCACCAAGTCACCACACACCATGATCCTCCCTCCTTTGCTACACCAGAGTTGGCAGGCATCGAACTCCCACCCAGGACATCACCTAGGGATGGTTTTCCTATACAGAATCACTTGCTTTCAAGTCACTGAATCCAGCTCACTTATACAAATTTGAGCAAAGAATAAGGGGAGGACATGTCTCTTAAAGAATTAGTTTGTTTGTAGTATTTTACGAAGCCCCTTCCTCCCTTCAATCCAGATAGATGAGGATGACTAAGCTGTCCTAGCAGGATGCGATGAGTCTCAATGGTGCACTGGATGGTGAAGTGCATGAAGGCAGAGGCTGTGCTGATTTTGCTAGGGCCTAGTGTCATAAGCTCTAGATAAAGATGAACAAAGCTCTTGAATAAATAAATACATGAACAAATTATACCTAAACCCTAGGGGTTTTTAAAGCACAGAAGCATTAGAAGGTTAGAATTATGTCTTTTAACAAATGAAGACTTATAGCATAGTGGTTTACAGTATAGCTTTGAAGTGAGAAAGACTTGAATGACTTACTAAGTCACCTAGACTAGTAAACTTAGGCAAGCAACCTAAACTCTCTAATCCTAGTTTTCTATGTACAATGGGAATAACGGTAGTATATACATTATAGGAATGTTGTATTAAATGAGATAATATGTGTAAATGTCTTAGCATGGTTCTTGATACAGGAAAGCACAGAGTAACTGTTAGCATTGTTATTAATGTTCATTATTACTACTGTAGTGCCAACATCTGATTTAGTATGCAAATGCCAAAGTCATGAAATTCCTTTTAAAAACTGTACGGATAAGATAAAAATTGCCATTCCTTTTCCATTTTATAAAAATTGTCATTCATTGAGACTCATCAAGTTTAATTACCATGTATTTGTACAGATATATCCATTCACTTCTGTGATAGACAAAAGAGGTGTACACACATTTACATAGTTTCTCTTCTTTGATTGCCCTGTTTGTCCTCCATATTCCAGTGGGCTTGGTCATATACATTCTTGGAAGACCAAGAGAAAGCATTTCTCTAATATGACTTTCTTGGGGAAGTGGACTATTCATGAAATATAAACACCTAAAGGATTCAGCAGAGAAGCACTTATATAGGTTTCATTGATTTGAAAAGGAAATTGACCTCAAAGCCATGTCTGCCTGGGCCACAGAATATTATATTTCTAACAAGAAGAAATTCTTTGGCTTCTTTTCACCCAGCCTTTATTTTTCTTTTCAAAGAAAGCTACAGATTGAGTGTAGCCTTGATCTATCATTTTTAATGTATGAGTCACTGGGTAAAATCTCTAAACTTCGGAGATATTAGAGGGAGTGTTTGTTTATTCCTCAGTGCTCTGGTTTCCCTGAGGAGGGATTAAATCTTGAGGCCTCTTGCCCCGCGCCTTACTCCTCTCCACTGAGATGCAGTGAGTTTCCTGGTAGGTGGGCTATACCCACTGGTCCAAAATTACGTTAGTAGGCCAATAGTCTAAATCTGTAAGCATTCTCCTTCCCTCTTCACACCAGACCAGTGTACAGCAGCAACTCTAGGTAAATGGTATCCTCTGCAAAACCAAATTGACCCTCGGGTGAGCAGTTCCAAGATGGAGGGAGGAATGCTAAGCCACTGCCTCAAATATAACTTAGTAATAAACATGACAGTTTGATCTCTATCTTCTGGCCACTGTATTTACTGTTCAATTGGCTCTGAATGTGAGTGAATAATAAATATGTCTTTTTTTTCAGCTAGACATCTGGAACCTTATTCATGCAAATGAGATCCAGTCTGATTCCTTATCTGTGTGTGAATCTCAGGTAAGACAGAGTATAGGATATGCAAGGCTCAGGTAGGTCTATAAGTAGCCTACTGTGATAAAAAAGAAAAAAAAAAGCATGGGCTTTAGAGTAAGGTAACACTGAATCTGTAGCTTTCCTACTTTCGTGCCTTGGGACAAGTAAATCAGCCTCTCTGGGCTTCAGTTCACTCATTTGTAAAAATGAGAATAACAGTAATAACTCAAAGTTTTTGCAAAAATAAATGTGTTTATGAATACCTGGTACATGGTAAACTCTCAACAAATGCTGCTTCTATAGGAACATTATTTTCTTATCATCATCAAAATCATTATTTTAGAGGAAGCCCTCTGCAGGTTCTCATGCTCCCCTCCATGACTAAGGCACATACATGCCTGATGCTCTGTTCAAACCCAATTAGGTAGCTTAGCTCTGAAGAGGAGCAGAAACCAGTGCCTATAGCTAATATGATGCCCTTTACTTCAGAAAGGTTTCTGTGCTTTTTTAGGAACAGGAAAGTAAAGCTATTATGGCCCTACATGATTTCAGAGACCCTCACTTCCATGTGAGTAATTTCTTTAGAGATAAAAATCAAAAAAAGGAGACAGATAAAAAAGGATGTTATCTGTGCCTTTCCAAGGACAACTCTGTCTGACTCCAGAGGCTATACTCTTAAATCCTATATTGCCTCTTCCTGGTCTCTTCCCAGACAAAGCATCTCCTGATTTTTAAAAAATATGTTACAGGAAAGATTTTTCTGGGTTCAAAATGTGATAAGACCTCAGCTCCCCCAAAGATTAGCTGTCTGAAAGCCTCAGTCTACTGTAATAGCACATATCTTAAAAGTTATCCAAACAAAATAAAACTATATTTAAGATCAAAGGCATAACCTCTAAATAGCCACCAACAAATAGACAAATGAAAGAAGTACAAGAGACCCAAATGTTTCAACTAGTATATCATGATTGGTCAATTCACTATGTAGTGTGAAGAGTATTCCATTGACTGGTGATTTTACAAAATATCAGCCTAAGACAGTTCATGCAAACAAAGTAAGGAAAATATTAGAGAAGCAATTAAAGGAAGAAAAGAGAAAAGATAGGTATAATGGCAGTGACTTGAAGCAGTTGGGAGGTAGAGTAGCAAAAAGCGGCATACAAAAGAAGAAAGAAGATAGCTAACAATGAAAAACAAAAGACAAACCTGATTGGCAGTGTAGTTAGGGGTAGGACAATGACTGAGAATCCCTTGTACTTCATTAATATCACCTTAGTTGTGAGAAGCAGGTAAATGCATCATAGGGCCTCAATACAGTGCCTCTGAAGACCTTACAGCACTATGGGCACAAGCTGAGCTATATTAGAATAAGCAATAAGCCTTGACAGATACCACATGCACAAGCAACACAGTAGAAACGGGGCAGCACGGAAATCATCCAATAATCTCCCTTCAATGAAGGGCAAGGAGCAGAATTGTAAACAGTTACAAGAGGAACAGGCAAACCAACCAAGAACTAAAAGCACAGAAAAGAATTATAAATCTGAATAATATTTATAAGAAGAGATAACATTTATTGAGTATTTCCTAGGTGTAAGTACACCATTAAATGTTTTATTGCAATATATTATTTAATGCAGCAAGCCTGCAAGTGAAGTTCTGTTATTATACCCACTTTACAGGTAAAGAAACTGAATTATAGAAAAGTTAAGTAACTAAGATTTAGTTTTATCTGACTCCTGAGTTCACAATCTTAAATGGAATTTTGTCTCTTCTCAGTGTCTTCCCCAAAAGAGTAGTGCTTGATTTTTAAAATAGATTTTGAATCATTAAAACACTAGATATTCACATTAGAAGACCCAGGTCATATCCTGTGTGAATGGTTCTTAAAGGCCTCTTATTTTTGTCCCAGTGTTCATTGAGAAGGTGAAAGATTTTTATTAGGCAATACTTTTCACCTAATTGTGTGACTTTTCAGAAGGATGACTTTGACATTTCAAAGTGAGATGGAGCATTAGAAGGCTACATAGAGTTGGTATTCAAAAAAAGACAGCAATTTATGATGCTGCAAAAGAATGTAATTTTTTCCACAAAAAAAAAGCCTTCTGAAAATTATCTGAATATATTATATATTTGCAATGCTGATAAAACTGAACTGTTTTGGCAAGAGTTGCTAACTCTGAGTTTTGTAAGTGCCTGTTAAAGACTCATTTCCACACGCATCCACAACCCCCTCTACACACAGACACATACACACACACAACACAGACACACATGCTTGCATGCACATACACAGTACAATTTCTGTTTTAAGCACAATAAGGATAGACGACCAATTCTTCCTTGTACTTGTCTGAATCAGGGCTTTGTTGGAAGTGAACTGTGTCAGACAGAGATCACAGAGACCAGCTGGAGATACAGAGAAGCCCTAGCAAAAATAATTTGCAATACGGTGCTAGGGGATTGGAAGTGCTATTTAAAATAGACAGTAGTCAAAGATTCAAGGAAGCAGACCTTCAACTTCAGACAAGTCTATCAGCAAATGATGGGGGTTAGGACTCAGAAACTGCATTTAAGAAAAAAGACTTTAATTTCAGGATGGATTCTGGGAGAGCAAACTGGGATGCTGTTCATTAGGATCCCTCTTTCAGAGGCTTGGAACTTAAATTTAAAACCTAGGCAAGGTTTTTACAGTGACATGGGTTAGAAATTTTGAAACTACATTCTTGTATATTCCAGACTTGAGCATATGATTAAATATATTGAGGATGATGAGAGCTAAGTTTCTCACTGTTACAGGAGTTACAAGTATGGAAAGGGAGGATACAAAAATGTACCCTGTTTTGCTGAATTAGAATTGAAAGTATCAGTATGGCAAAAAAAATACACACACACACACACACACACACGTATATATATGAGAGAGAGACAAACATACACCTATGCAAAGATATATTTCCTAGCTCAATCTGCTGAAATAACCTAAAAGAAATGAAACACCAATAATAACGAGCACATCTCAAGCCCAGATCGTGGTTTCTAAATATTATTCTCCAATAAAAGGAACCTGGGCTCCTTGGTTGATTCCAGGGCAGGAACAGGGAAAGTACAAGATGTGCCTAGAACATCATTTGAAACCAGAAAATAAGAAAGTATTTAAAGAATAGTGGGGACATGTGAAAAAGATAGAGGAGACAGCTCAAAGGAACAACATGAACTTTCAAATAAATAATAATAATAATGGATTATATCCCACTGAATAAAATAAGAATCCATGAGCCCAACAAAGTGAATCTGTTATACATATACATATATCCACGCTTCTTTAGGTTCTTTCCCCATATAGGCCATTACACTTTGCTATACACCTGAAACTAACACAACATTGTAAATTAACTATACCCCAATAAAAATTAAATAAAAACCACTTCTTACTAAATGAACCAACAAGGAATAAGAGAAGGAAAGGAAGGAAGGAAGGGAGGGGGGGGGAGGGAAAAAAACTGTTGAATTAAGTGACTAATAAATTCATTAATGGGGCTTCCCTGGTGGTGCAGTGGTTAAGAATCCACCTGCCAATGCAGGGGACATGGGTTCGAGCCCTGGTCCAGGAAGATCCCACATGCCATGGAGCAACTAAGCCCGTGCGCCACAACTACTGAACCCGTGAGCCACAACTACTGAAGCCCTTGTGCCTAGAGCCCGTGTTCTGCAACAAGAGAAGCCACAGCAATGAGAGGCCTGCACAGCGCAACGAAGAGTAGCCCCTGCTCACCGCAACTAAAAAGAAAGCCCGCACGCAGCAACGAACACCCAACGCAGCCAAAAATAAATAAATAAATAAAATTTTAAAAAATAAAAATAAATACATTAATGAAAAAGAAAAGAATCCAAGAGCCCATATGGTTATAAATAAATCAATGGCAGGGTAAGGGAAATTCTTTCTTACAGTAGAATAACAACTAATTAATATATAAATAGTAACAGAGTTAGAAAATCATTGATGCATGCTAAAACCACTGGGTGAAATTTTGATGAGAAACAGAATGTATACATCAGGCCTTAAAAGGACCTCCCTACAAATTACTTATCAATTACAAAGTTACAGGAGAGAAAGCTAACAGACACCATCTTAATCAAATTATCAAAGCTAACATCACCAATGTTGGGGCAAACTACTATCATAAGGCTCCTGATATGATGCCCTGAGAAGGATACAATATCACTTATGAGATATTCCTGCCCCAAAATTCATAACCTGAATCTATACATAAGGAAACATCATTGAGGGATATTCTGCAAAGTACCTGGCCTGTACACTTCAAAGATGTCAAAGCCAAAAAACACAAAGAAGGATAGAGGGACCGTTCTGAATTAAAGGAGCTTAAAGAGACATGACTACTAAATTCAATGAGGTTGGTTTCTGGACCAGGAAAAAGAGCTATACAAGACATTATTGGGGGTCTTCCCTGATGGCACAGTGGTTAAGAATCTGCCTCCCAATGCAAAGGACATGGGTTTGAGCCCTGGTCCGGGAAGATCCCATGTGCCATGGAGCAACTAAGCCCGTGTGCCACAACTACTGAGCCTGCGCTCTAGAGCCCGCAAGCCACAACTACTGAGCCCGTGTGCCACAACTACCAAAGCCTGCATGCCTAGAGCCCTTGCTCCGCAACAAGAGAAGCCACTGCAATAAGAAGCCCGTGCACCACAACGAAGAGTAGCCGCCGCAACTAGAGAAAGCCCGCACACAACGAAGACCCAACACAGCCAAAAAATAAAATAAATAAATAAATTAATTAATTAATAAAAAAGACATTATTGGGGCAACTGATGAAATCTGAATATTAACTATGGATTAGATAATAGTTGTGTATTATCCTGATTTAAGTTGTTTAATTTCCTGATTTTGATAACTGTTGTCACGTAGGAGAACACCCTTGTTCCTAGGAAATACATGCTGAAGTATTTAGGGAAAAGTGGGCATGGTGTCTATAACTTATTCTCTCTCAAAAAATGCATAAATACATACATTAATATACACACATATATAAAGAGAGAAAGAGAGAAGCAAAATATAAATAATCGGTGAATCTGGGTATAGGATATATGAGAGTTCCTTGTTCTATTCATGCAACTTTTCTGTAAATATGAATTTTTACAAAATAAATACTTAAACAAAAAACCCTCAGGCAAAGTTCTTGGGATTCCATCTTGGGGCTTGAATGCTTTTGAACATCCAGTGAATGAAGGCATTGAACACAGAATCTAGGTAGGGGCCCAGGCATGCAGGGGATAATGAAGGAACCAAGTTTTTAGCACCAGAGTGTCAAACAAAGACTGGCTAGCAAGGAATAAGGCAAGAACTCAAGTGACAAAATCAGAATCTAAAGAGAACCAGCGGCACAGCTAACTCAGGTAAGTTACTAGTGTAAGGCTCTGTGCAGTTCTTCTGCTTACTGACAGGTTTAGTCCAAGATTCTGAGTATACATATATAAGTTACGTAGCCCTGCAATGCTAAGAAGGCTGCATGGGTTGGGAACCAAGTATATGATTACAGTTAGATTTGGGGGAAGTTCTAGGCAGCCGCACTGTGTAACATCTTCATTCAGCTGGAACCAATTTCAGTATAGATCTTTACAGCTTAATGCCGTAAGCTCCCAAGAAGGAAAATTTGCATGGATAGAAACACTTTCTTTTTTCTTGTCCCATTATCTTTTGTGTTCCTCAGAATCAGAAGATGAGAAAATAGCTACCTTTATACTCTTGCTTCTCAAACACAGCTGCACTTTGAAATCACCAGAGAAGTTTTACAACTACCAATTCCTGTGCCTCACACTCAGAGGTTCTATTTCATTGGTCTGGGGTGGGTTCCAAATACTAGTAATTTTTTAAAATCTCCTCAGAGGATTCTAATGTGCAGCCATGGTTGAAAACTACCGGTCTAGACACTGCTTCTCAAAATGTTGCTTCTGGACCACCTGTATCATAATTACCTGGAGTATTTATTAAAAATGCAAAAGTCCAGATCCCACCCCACACTTACTAAATCAGGATTTGGGGGGTGGGGCATTTTTCAGAACATTCCCAAGTGATCGTTTTACTCATTATGTTTGAGAACCACTGCTCTGGATTTCTGAAGAGCTCACTTTAAAAAAAGCAAGGCTAGCTCTCCAGGGAATTTTTTTTTTAGCACTTCTCTGTTCCCAGGATGTTACCTCACTGATCCTATAAAACTAGGTGCTTCTCAGAATATGACATGACATGACAGATGAAATTTCTTGGGAAAGTTGATGTATTATGCAGGGATGATACAAGGCTTTCATTCTGATTTTAACAAAGATTATAGACATTTTAATATGTATTTGCTTGGGATTCTATTATAAGCCAAATATTACATAAGGGTTGGAGAACACTGAAGTGTGGTATCTCATCAGCAGGACTGCTGTCACCTCATAGTGATGATGAACAATTTGTCACTCTTGAGATATTCCCTCCAGCAGAGCACAATTTCACAAATTCTTGAAATGGGGATGGCGAATTTTCCTTTATCTTGGTAGCAAATAATGCAAGGAAGAAAATTACATATGAGCAGATGAAGATAAGTCCCTGATATGTTCTGTAAAGTATGAAGAAGTAAGAGATAGTGTTCCGAATCCTGCAACAAAATCAAGAAGAAATAAAGATGATAATTTTCTGGAGAATAAGAAAACCACTTATTTTAGCATTCAATCCACTTATTAATTGTGCATAAAGATAGCCATATCATATTACTCAAGATGTTCATCTGTGGTACCTCTATACAGAGAGGTAAGCGATTAAGATGAAAGCTCATGTCATTTCTGGGTCTTTTTCCAGAAAGGAAGTCCCAAAATCTCTCTGAGGTCTTTACACCATCGAGAGTGTAAACAAAACTATATTTTCAGGTCTGAAATGATGATTCTGAGTCACTAATAAAAGATTAGATGACAGCCTAACACACTTAATGAGGTAGGAAAAAACATGTACCACATTTTTGAAAACTTCTAAATGAAATCTGTTAAATAAAGCTCTGGCACTCAGAGAGTTAATTTCTGCTATATGGAAATACATAATATCTTGTCCTCATTAGTTCTTTGGGTATAAATTTCATAAACTGTGTGAAGAGAACAGACTGAGATTAGCTGTCCTCACTATCACCGAGTAATTGCATTCCCTTTGCTTCATTTGGCTATATGAATGTGTCGTAAGAAACCAACTAGTTTAACTTTTATTTATGCACTAAAGAGTTAAGCGATAAAGAAAGACATTAACATTCTCCTCAAGTGTTTCAGTTCCATGTAACTCCATCTGGGAATTGTCACAAAGAAAAACGAACAAGTTTGCAATCATTATTTTAGATTTCTATTACCACAAATATATTTCTCTTTTATTTAATGCTATGCCATGATTACAAGTTTCAGCCTATAAACTGGGAGGTAAGCCTGGATTTATGCTGTGAAATGTAAACGAACTTCACAGTAATTCAAACACATTTTCATTTACCAGGGTTATAACTAGCAAAATTTTATTCTATGACACTGGACACCAGTCTTTCATTCCAGTTAACACATTTTTCACAAAGCTAGGTAGATAATCATTTCTATCATATGCATTATCTATGTTTACAAAGATCTTAAATAAAACTATGTACATGAAGTTGTATACCTTTGTAAATTTCTAATGGGTATTCAATTAACAGGTAAAAAATATAGATTGAAGCATTCATGGAATGAAAAACCAGTGAGCAATTAGAAAAAAAGCAGCAGTGAGTCCAAATGAGGAGAATGCTTTACTCCACAACTTCTCTCACACTATTTCAATCAAGTACTGGTCATTCCACAGAACCAAGGCTAGATAATGAGTATGCGCAAGATACTACAAACATTCTTAAAAATTGATTGTGTTCAGAATATCTGGAACATTTTCAAGGAAGAGGAAGTCCAGCACCTTTAAGAAGCATTTTTATAAATGATTTAGGAAGGGAAACAGTTCATGATCATTACCAGATGGTACCAGTCTGGTTTAATCAGTAATCAGCCAGTCTGTTTGTTCCCTCTCTAAATCAGAAGATAGCTTTTCTTTTCATTCAGTCAGCAAGTAGTTTGTAAGCTCCTACTATGTGACTGGCACTGGGCTAGGTACTGGGAATACAGTCGTGAGCAAGTGGGGGGAAGAGGAGTTAGGAACCATCTGAGAAACATAACCTGCATGTTCAAAGGATCATCTCAGCTAAAGAAACATGACTGCCATGCTCAGTTGATCCTTGAAAGTGTTAACAGACTAAAAGAACACAGCTGAAACAGGGAAATATTAGACAGTTTCTAGAGCTAAAGAGCAGGTCATGGGAGAATGGTAAAAAAAAAACAAAAAAACGGCACCAGCTCTGCCTAGAATTCTGTCTTGTGATGTGATTCGTGTACATTTTGCATATATGTTGTTTACCTCTTTTTTAAAATATTCTTTTTTTATTGTGGCGAGAGCACATCATGAGATCTATCCTCTTAAATTTTAAGTACAATACAATATTGTTAACTATAAATACAATGTTGTATGGCAGATCTCTAGAAATTATCTTGTATAACTAGAACTTTATACTGGTTGAACAGCAAAATGGAGACTTGCTCTGTTGTTTATCTCTTAATGAAATGATATATTAACAATGACTTTATATATAAAGTGTTGATCTCTTCAGTTTTATACATTAGAATCACAGGCATTATCTCAAAGTAGCTACTTGAATGTATAAGCTAAGCATTCACTAGTTGCAGACTTCTACTAGGTCAGCCCTATTTCAGTGACACCAGCATTTCATACGATTATTTTATTGGAGCTGGAGTAAGGGACATTGAGAAATCAAAGATGCTGGCTTGGAATACTGATAAAACCATGGTAAAATCAGCAGATGAAATCAGACAGGATGGGGATCTAGACAGAAAGAACTGGGTCGGCAATGATAACCATGGGTGATGAACAAAGATGCCCAGAAAAATGGTTTCCCTAAGAAACCTTCTTAGGTATACACTGTAGTTATAATATATATCTGTGATTTATCAACTGTGCCCTGAGATTCTTTGCACTGCTTAAAGAAGGTAATGTGAAGACAGAGATTGGAGCAATGCAGCCACAAGCCAAGTAATGCTGACAGCTACCAGAAGCTAGAAGAAGCAAGGAACGGATTCTGCTGTAGAGACTGCAGAGGAAGTGTGGCCCTGACCACACCTTGATTTCAGCCTAGTGATACTGAGTTTGGACTTCTGGCCTCCAGAACTGTGAAGGAATGAATTTCTGTTGTTTTAAGCCAGCAAGTTTGTGGTAATTTGTTTCAGCGGTCACAGAAAACTTTATACAAGTATCTTAACATGACCAACAGCTGATCTGGGTGCTAAGTCACTACGAGTGAGAAAAGGAGAAAAAGCTGAGTTCCTAAGGTCATAACCCTGAAACATCACCTCCTTAAATCTCGGCTGGTGGTGATACAAGAAACCAGGATCCTCCGGACATTTATTATTGCTCCTAAGGGATATTATAAAATTTTTATAAGAGTTCTGAAACCAGAATAAAATAAATATATTCATTCTTCGCATTTCCATGGCTGTTAGCTTTCAATATTTCTTATTTTATTTTATGTTCTTTTCTACCTGACAGAGTCTTCTGTGTACATAAATAGTTTAAAGATATATCTCAGTTGTGGCTATCAAACTAGACTTTTTCTTTGAAGATAGTTTTCCAAGAAAAATGGGTTATGGCTTTTAAGAATTGACAGCAGAGACAAAATGAAAGATAAAAGCAAGGGGTAACCTAAGTTGATTGAAGGAAACATAATGTATTTAGAGCTAGCATTGCTTGAAAATGTTACCCTGGAACTCACATCAGGGCACCAGTAGCCATGGACCCAGGGGTGATACAGTTAAGAAAAGAGACAAGGTTTGTTTGTTTGGGGTAGAATCTTAGATTATTTTATCGACAGTATGACACCTCAAACCCAACTCAAAGTTGTAGACACTTACAGACTTATGTGAATTATGCCCATCTCCATGGTACACAATTCCCTCTGCCCCCAACACACACACACCCACACATATCACCGTTGTACAACACACGATGAGTAGCTGATTACCATATTATACATTTCTTTTGGATTCTTGGTTATCTCATGACATGTACTGCCCACCTACTAGAAGTGGAGGTGTTGCTAATCAGTGGTGCTCGACATTAGTTGCATATTGGAGTCCCCAGGGGAAATCTTAAAACCACTATGCCTAGGACCCAGCCCCAGAGATTCTATAGTCTGTGGTGCAGTCTGGACATCAGGATTTGTAAAAGCCCTCCAGGTGATTTTGAGGCACAGATAAGCTTGCAAACCATCTGGGCACCAAGGATAGCGTTTAGTCCATAGCTTCTCAAACTCTAATGTGTATATGCCTCACCTGAGGATCTTATGAAATTACAGATTCTGATTCATTAGGTGGGAAATGAGGTTTTCCTTTTCTTATAAGCACCCAAATGATGCTGCTGCTGGTTGTTGAAGGCTATACTTTGAGCAGCAAGAGCTAAGATCACTGTTTCCCTATTTCTAGAAAATGATAATATATATTTGTAAAGCACACCGCCATTTCTGGATAAGGCTGCTCTTAGCAAGAAACAACTGGACTCTAGGGGATCTGGCTGCCCTAGGCCCTATACAGCCACCCCAGGACCAAGAGAAATGATATCCCAGCTCATCTGTGACCCACTGTGCTGCATACTAGTGGCACACTGGTGGCATATCTTTGGCTTACAACCATGCATATCATTACCAATATATGATACTTATAGATAAGACAAATACTAGAACTATACACCGAGGAGAAAATATAAACTACACATGCATTGCCAAAGGGGATGCAGGTCATGAACAGGTAGCTCTATCCATAAATAAGGAAATTTAGGATATTCAAGAGCTACAGAAGCACTGTCAATGTAAACATAGGGAAGAAGAAAGGGTCAACACAGACTTGAAAGAGTTACTGAATTCAAACATTTGCCCCTTAAGCTGGCTGTCCAGTGTTGCTCAAACCAGTTTGTGTTTCTCCTTTTGTAAACCTACCATAGTATAATATCCAGATATTTAAAGACCAGTATAAAAGGGATAATCAGGACAGGATACAGAGAAATAATTTTAGCATCTCTGCAGCACTGAAAGGTTCACTGGTATGGGTACACATACTCTGGAGCTAGAAGGGAGACGTAAATTGATATACTATTGTTTGTAGCATGGACAATAATGAAATACCATTCTTACTTTCTAAACTTAATAGTTTAAGGTGTTTCAACATGTTGGAGGAGGGCTTCTACTATATAGTTAACTCTCTTCCACTTAATTGCCTATAAATCTTATGATTAATTTATTTTTACGAAAGGTAAAATTAAGTTATTGCTGCCACCAACAGCGTGTTTTAATTTCCATTTGAACAAAATGCAGATGAAAGGTTAGGGATAAAAATTTAAATTAGTAGTGACAGATTCAAGGAGTTCCTGAGTATCCTCCAAATGCTTATGTCTGTAAAACCTCTTGCATATAAATATAGCTATATAGAGGTATTGCACCTTCTGGGCAGACCCAGTTTTAATGCCAAGAAATTAATCTGATCAGTGGAAGATATGTACCCACAGATTCCCATGGGCCATTTTTATCAATAATTAAATCGTATAATTTTTTCTTTGTTTATATTCCTTGTTGTCCCACAATGAGTAAATTAATGGAATTAGTGTGTTCAGAATGGAAAAGAATCTTAAAGAACTTAGCTCTCATATTTTATACATGTGGAAATTGAAACTCAAAGATTCTAAGTGGTTAGCCCAAGATTATATAGTTCAGTAATAACATAACCAGGACTAGAATCAAGTTCTCTTGAATCCTTGTTCAGTGCTCTCTATACCATGAATTAATATGTCAGCTAAACTTAAAAAGATAATAATAGGGATTTATGAGATGGTGAAGCAGACATGCTCTGTGCCTAAGCTAAGCTGTTCTCTGGGACAGTACCATTAAAATGTTGCCATTCTTTATCAGGCATCACCCAAAAGGCTGCTAAGCCCTGGGCTACTCTAGAAAGCAGATGTTTGTAAGGTTGTTTAACAAGGATTTCAAAATCTGTAAGTGAACCACTGTGGGTAACTTTTCTGGCATGAAAATATCTGCTTGAATCATCTATAAACTCAAAAAGCCCAAGAGGGGTATGTGATGGGTGAGTAGAAATGGATATTGACTTAGGCTTTAATGAAAAAGTTTCCCCATTCTAGCTGATGACTCATGTGGTGAAATTTCTTTTTCTGATTTCTCTGGCTGTCAGTCCATTCAAGAAAAGGTCACTGTTGAATGGGTCAACATCATTTTGTTGACAATTTCTAATAGTATCAAATTGTATTGCTCACATCTTGTCACACTGAAGAAAAATTTTTTCTCCACTATGAGGATCTTTTTTCCTCATTATTATCATTTAAAAGAGTGAGTTGCAATTCTTCAGAAATTTGAGTACATCTATGGGATTATTTGATTTCCCAACACTGCTCCCTCAAAAATACTCTAAGACACATATTTACTTATAACACTAAAATTTATTCTATGGAATTTGGGAGGTTATATTTGTTCATACCCTGCAGTGTTATAAAATTAATCTCCATTAAAAACCAAATACCTCTCTAATAATTAGAATTATTTCCCTTTTTACATAAAGGAAGTCTGAAAATATTAATGATCAATGGCACGATATATATATTTCAAACAAATATACCCTTATTGTACTTCATTTACCTATGAAAATATGTGAAATTTCAACACAACACAAAGCTCAAATAATAATTAGAATGATCAGAATTCCAGTACCAGCATTTATTTGAATTGTCAAGTACTTTACGTATAGGAGATGCTATTTTTCTGACACTTTTTGCAGACAGTAAAGTTAAAATTGGAATCTGTTCTTTTTTTAATTATGTAGTGATTGTAAAGGCAACCATAAAATTTGTTATTAATTTGATTTTTTAATCGCGCTTTCTTGCATACTTTTGAGGTCTCCAAAAGGCTCCCTTCCCAGGTTCTGAACAAATTGAAAAATAAAACATAGGAGAGGGAGGTAGAGAACCAACATATCACCTTGATTATTAATGGAATATAAGCTGAAAGATGTAGCTTTAGTTCTATTAACCAGGCGGACTTATTAATAATAAACCCTGAAATCAGACAGGCAAATTCACTGATTCATAGCAGCTGAATCAGTGTCACTGAACCAGGACAGCCCCCCACCCCCCTTCCCCATAAGGGGCAGAGCACAATTAGGCCTGTGGGCAGGCCTATTCCCAAAAAGGAAAAAGATGGAGCTTAGTCAAGCATGCCACTTGTCTACCAATCACATGTCATTCCAAATCACCTGGGGCAGAGTGATTAAAAGGAGTGCAGAATTGCCAGGAGTGTGTCTGGAAAATTCTCTCTTCGTCAAATCCAGAGAAGCTGGAAAAAGTCATTACTCCCCTCTAACGTAAACTTCAAGATTTGACACAAGTCTTGTTAACGGTGCTTTGTCTTTCTCTGTACTTCACTCTGTCATCACTCTCTTCTCTTCTTTTACCATTTCCCCATGTTCCTATTCTATCTACCCCTAGGGCAAATAGGGATCTTCCCCTCTTTTGGCTCAAGTGGATAAGGTGATGGAAGGCCCTTAATGGACAACCTTGATAGATGAACTCATGGAGGCTCCCCAGTCTTTAACAAAACAGTCATAGAATTGAATGGGGAAGGCCTTGGTAGCAAAATGAGGTGGAAATACAATATTTTGGCAAGGAACAGAAGAAGGTTCATCCAGCAGGAACCTTAACAGAGGAGTGGGTATATCCTGATACTAGAACTAACATTCAATAATACTAGTATTTTCTACATGTATAAAAAATGTATTGACTTTGTCCTAGACATTGCTTGACTCTCATGACATGAGTTAAACCATGTGGCCAATAAAATCTAAGGTTTTCCCAGCCAAAAACAGCTACAGCACCTATAAACTAGCTTGGGCTAAAAGGTATAGAATCAGTATAAACAGTTCTCATATGTTGGCATATTCAGCTTATATAGATAAAAGGATTACAATAAGTTAATTTTTTATTAATCTTTATTGGAGTATTGTTGCTTTACTATGTTGTGTTAGTTTCAGGTATACAGAAAAGTGAATCAGTTATACATATACATATATCCTCTCCTTAGATTCTTCTCCCATATAGGCCATTACAGAGTATTGAGTACAGTTCCCTGTGTTATACAGTAGGTCCTTATTAGTTATCTATTTTATATATAGTAGTGTGTATATGTCAATCTCAATCTCCCAATTTATCCCTTCCCCCCCTTGCCCCCTGGTAACCATAAGTTTGTTTTCTACATCTGTAACTCTACTTCCGTTTTGTAAATAAGTTCATTTGTACCCTTTTAAAATGTCATTTTAAACAACTGTCATTATGAAGACATTTTCTATATTTCAAAAGCATTGATGTGGGTAAAATGTCCAGTCCTCTAGAGATAAAGAGCAGAGAGTAAAACTAAACAGAATGCAAGTTTTCACAGCTCTATTCTGTCATCAAGCAGGAACTCTCTTTCAAAGTTCTTACCATTCTGTGCCAGGAGACATTTGGGAAATACTAACTTACAAGCCATGGCTTCACGGCCATTTGCCATGTGATAATCCTCTCCTCCTCTGGGAAAATAGATGGACTGAATAAACTCTCAGTAAGAAGGCTACATAAATGAGCTGTTTCACTCACAACTGATAGCTTAATATTATAATCATGAGAGAAAAAAACCTAACATTGTCTTCAAAATCTTAACATCTTGTTCTCTGTTCTGAGAATATTTGCACACTTTTACTTCATAATATTTCTCTTAGAGACCAGAGGAAGCCCCAAGTGAGAAAGAGAATGCTGTTAGTACCTGATATCACTGTCAATTAACTCTCATGTGCAAAAAGGAAAGAAGATGACCTTGCTCCCTAGGAAGCACTGACCAGGTTGAGTTCAAAGATAATCCTTTGTCTGCCAACCTAAGACAGAGAGTAGGGTATAGCAGAGGTGTCTTTAGTGTTTGAACTTCTGAAGTAATTCAAAGAAAGATAAATTACTAGGAGAATCCTGAGAAACCAGAACAGATATTACCTGATTAATACTTACTATTATCTTGAGTAGGAAACCTAAGGGCTTTTTTGAAAAACTCATTTGATTCATATCTATCTCTTAGAGGGTTTTTTTTGTACTGAATTTATGGCCTGACCTCTCTATAAATTGACATGTCTTTGTAGATATTTTTCTGGAGGTTGCATATAAATCAAACTTTAATAAAGCAAAATCATTATTAAGTGATCCTTATTACATTCTTTAAAATGGAAACATGCAAATTGTTACAAAATAGAGATAATGTGTTGCGGTTGGAAGAATTTTTATTAAAAGCAATATTGTGGTCAAGTCATTAATAATGTGACAAAAACTTTACTAATATTTATCCTCTACTTAGGCAAAGAGAACTGGGTGCTGAGTCAGAAGACCTCAGCCCCCAAGTAGCCAGGTCATCTTGAGCAAGTCATGATCTTTTATTTAATCTAATAAAATTTACAGGGCTAGATTCTATAATAAACTGCCCCTAGCACTCCTCCAAAACTCCGATCAGAATAAAAGTTCAAGGAATATTGTCCAATAAAATCATTGGAAGAAAGCTCATCGAGGGGTGGAGATGATAGAAAATGGAACGAATCAGGCAGATGTACTTTCTTTTTTCTATTTTATTTTATTTATTTACTTTTATACAGCAGGTTCTTATTAGTTATCTATTTTATACATATTAGTGTATATACGTCAATCCCAATCTCTTAGACTTTTAAATCTATCACTCTCTGCCTTATAACTAAAAGAAAGAGTGAGTTAATTAATTTAGGGTTTGGCAAAGAGAAGCAAGTCTCCCCTCAAACACTCCTTCTCCATCTTCAACATCTTACTCTAACCCACTTAGATTGCATGTATCCAGTTTTGACTTACATATATTTTGTAGAATATTCATAGCTGTCCTATGAAGTGTACAAAAAAGTTGTTCTTCTTTTTCTTTAATTTTATTATTTATTTATTTATTTTACTTTTGACTGTGTTGGGTCTTCGTTTCTGTGCGAGGGCTTTCTCTAGTTGCGGCGAGCGGGGGCCACTCCTCCCTCATCGCGGTGCGCAGGCCTCTCACTATCGCGGCCTCTCTTGTTGCGGGGCACAGGCTCCAGACGCGCAGGCTCAGTAATTGTGGCTCACGGGCCTAGTCGCTCCGCGGCATGTGGGATCTTCCCAGACCAGGGCTCGAACCCGTGTCCCCTGCATTGGCAGGCAGATTCCCAAGCACTGCGCCACCAGGGAAGCCCCAAAAGTTGTTCTTTTAACTCAGTAATTTATTACTGATGAAGATGCTTCTACTGTTTTATCTCTAGGCTTCCTGACTAGAAGTGTGATTTCTGGCAGCACAGTCATAATGGAATTGCACTATAAAACCATATGGACAGCCCAGAAATTTGCCCTCTAAATTTGTTCTTTTGGAATTCACTGGTCTGTTCTTTCATAGAACCATTAATTGCAAAATTCATAGATCCATAATTATATTAATTAAATGTTTGTGTTTATTTTTTAATGTTCCATTCCCTTTTATCAAACAATCATCTGGAAGCTTAGATATTCTTAAACAGAACTTTTTAAACGTTCAAGAACCATAATGAATGGGTCTGTTATTTCTAAAGTATCTTGTCTTTACTAGCAAGTCTCTACTTTTGCTGAATCACACTTATTCTCAGTCCTAAACTTTTGATCTTTCAACATTCTCCAAATTAGACTGGTTTGCCTAATGGCTACCTTACACTCCCGCAAACAAATGTGATGTAATTTTAGTTTACATAAGTCTGTCCTCAATAAATGTATGCAAGGAATGTGCATTAGGTTACTGGGTTAAAAGATGTTAGAAATGAAGTTGAGCTAGAGAATGTTAATGATATTCTAACTTAGCTTGAATTTCCAATAACTTAGGCTAGGTTGGTAGTTGCCTAACAAAGTAGAGAGAATATTTTTAGGGAGGCTTCCTAAGAATAACATGTTAATGTATTAAATGTTACGATATTATCTATAAAAATGTACACAAGCTTTCTTTGGAAATATCTTTGAGAATATTTTCCTGGTTATCTACCATTTATTATTCATATTTCTGTTCCCAATAATAATAGTTAAAACTTTTCTTGAGCACTTATGTGCTAGGGACAGTACTTTACATGTGTTTTACAGAATCCTCACAATTGCCCTATGAAGTGAGACCCATTAATATCCCCATTGCAACACTGACAGTAGAGAGGTACAGAAAGCCAGTGACTTGGCTAAATTCACAGCTAATAAGTAACAGCCAAGTTTTTCACCCAGACAACGTGATGTGTGACTCCACTCCACAACTTGCACTTTTAACCATTATACTGTTTCCTGTCCTGGCTATATATCTGTGTATGTGTATGCATGTGTGTACGTGTGTGTGTGTGGAAGCATGCATGCATGCACACACACACATATGTGCACCAAGTTTCAAAGATAACATAATAATAAATATGTCATGCCTTTCTTTTCTCATGCTAAAGCAAAATAAAATTCCTAGTTAATATAGTGTAGTGGTTAAAAGCACAAACTGGAGAGTTGAGCTTTGAATCCCAGTTCCTCCGTCTTTTACCCCTACATAGTTGGGTAAGTTACTTAACCTCACTGAGCCTCCATTTCCTCAACTCTAATACAGTAACAATGAGAACAATACTTACCTCATGAAGTTGTGTTGAGGAAAAGTAACAGCAAGTACAGGAAAGGAACAGTATTTATTGAACATTGGTATACCAGGTACTGTACTAGGCACTTTGGTTCTGAGTCCTCTCAGCAACCTTATAAAATAGGTATCAATCTCATTCTTCTTACAAATGAGGAAACTAAAGAAACTAAAGTTCGGAGAGAAGTAAGTTACTCAAGGCTACAAGTGGCAACTGGAATCCAACCCAGACCTGTTGGTCACAAAGTCCATGCATCTTTCCATGACACCACTTTGTTTCTTAGGTGGAGAGAAATGGGTCTTGGTAGGGAAGATGAAGTGGCAAAGGCCAATTTGATGAAATTCACAATTTTGCTGAGGACTGGCCCTGTTTATATTTCTATTTCTGGATGTGTTTGAGGGCAATGTGTGTTGAATAAATATTCACTGTGCACCAAGTTTATTTTCTTGTCTGCCCCAGCTATCAATGAACCACTTATACAACATCAGCTCTTTGCAACAAAAATTTGATCTGAGGGAGGAGTAGGCATTTATTCATTCATTTACACCTTAATTTATCAGTCATTTACTAAGCCACTTCTCTGTGCCAGACACTGTGTTAAGTGCCAAGGATAAAGAACTTAAAAAAAAAAATCCTGTTAAAAAAGAAAACAAAGTACTTGCCCTCAAACAGCTACTTGCATCAGGGCATGTGGGGTAGAAGTAGACAAAGGGAAGCCATTTACACACAAGATGCTTCTCTTTTCTTTCTTGCTCCCAGAGCAGAATGGTACCTCTGAGGATTGGCAGCACAAGATGAAAGGAACCAGCTAGAATGGTCACCCCAATTTATCTCAATTCAAGTTTCCAAGGAAGTAATCTCCAAAGACCCAGTGCCTGAAGGATTGGGAATATAAAACCATATGAGATCTTAACATTCTGTCATGTCTTTCCAAAACTGGATAAAATTTCCCCCTTTTAACAGTGCAGTCATATAAGGAAATAGACTGAGTGTATTTTTAGAAGTTTAAGAGGGTTAAACACTTAATTATTTAAGTTGTTTTAATTTTTTTCTCTCATGCCAATTTTCCCAAATGCAACAGGAAAAAAGGAGCTATTTGAAAAGCCATACCAAGAAAAAAAAAAAAAAAAAAGGAGAGAGAGAGAGAGAGAGCTCTCTTATAAGCCGAAAGATCACAGGACCAAAATCACAAAGTGGTTTTTAAGCTAAGGCTACTTTTCCATCAGTATTCCTCATGAATGAGTTGTTTTTCAGTGCTGGGTTATATAAGCAGCTAGCTGCCTGCATCCACAGCGTGAAGTATGTTTTGTTCAGATTCTTTTCAGTTAAATGGCGTTATCGCTAAGAATATAGGCAAGAAACAAATTTCAAAGATATGTAGCACATTCCATCTTATTGATTACATATTTCTTCAAATAATGTGAACCAAATCAACAAAGCCAACTGGTTAAAGGATGATTACAAGTAAATAAATTCGTGGAGAAGGAAAGAGGATGTAGAATATAAATGGGGACAAATCTGACTCTCGAAAAACTCGTCTCAAATTACAAAGGAAAGAAAAGATGTCCTATGGAAATGGATGACTACCTAAAACATTTTCCTACCTGCATCTCTTAACTTGTAAGTCATTTTGAATGCCAGAGCTGCCAATGCCAAGGTCATCTTTGACACTGTGTGTGTGTGTGTGTGTGTGTGTGTGTGTGTGTGTGTATCTGTGTTCATTTGGTAGTCCCACATTTTCAAAAGCCCAGTATGTTCCAAATTGCTGAAATTCCATACAGAGCTCTAAATGATATAATACTGTGTAGAACTGTAAATCACCCTCGGTACAGGGAACTTCAGTACTGACAAGTGCTACTGTTAATTTCTGAAAGAAAATGTGTATTTCCTCATATCTTAGAATGTTTCTCCAGAAGAAAATATTTTTGCCTTATCTACCTAGGAGAAGAATAAGATTTAAATACAGAAATCACCTTTTTATTTCTGAATTTTCCTTACTTACGTTATCTTCCCTAACACTTTTTTGTTCTTTTGGGGCTAATTCATCTTCCTTATCTTATAGTGCCACCTATTGGTAAATCATAAATATTGCGGGTTTTAGAACTTGAAGATAGAAATATGCCTAAAGCTCACTTCACGTCCTAGTGAAGTTTTTTTTTTTTTTTAAGAAAGTAATGCATATTGATTTACTTTGCATCTTGTAATTACCTCTGATATCAGTGATTCTTAATATCATGGAACCTCTCCCACAATAAGCATACACCACAAACATTTTGTACATCATTTCATAAGTTCACAGCCCTCCTGAGAGCCTATTCATGGACTTCATTTTCAAAAGTGGTAACGATTTCCAGAAATTGACTAATTTTCTCAGGTACATCCTAGAAATGCCACCTTCTCACTATCTTCCACTTATTTTGTGAGCAAATCAATGTTACCAGTTAAAAACTACCTAGAATACCAACGAGCACTAACATATCTGGCTTGAAAATATTTCATTAAACATTTTTGGATGTTGCTTCCTATCTTTTAAGTATAAAAAAGGCATTTCAATAAAAACAAATATATAATGAAGTCATCTCCCTTTGTGTGAAGAAATATGAATGAACTGTGCATTAAAATTTAAAAGCAACGTAGTTCACTGCCAAAACTTTAAATGTCTCAAGAGCACAACAAATTCTGAACACACTAAGATCATGTTGCTACTTCAATATTCTTGGGAATGGTGAGTGATTAGTTGGTCTATGGTTTAGGATCAGTTTCCATGCTTGTTTCTTGAGCTTCTTCTACCTCTGAGAGCTTTTCATCATTTTCCAGTGTTTGCTGAAGTTCATGGATGGTACTAAGAAGAACATGAAACTGTTTCCTTCTCAATTCTAGCTTATCTTCAACACTTTCTTTAATATGTGAAAGATGCTCTAGTTCTTTTCCCAGAGCCTCTAGTTCCTTTAATGTCTCATGCCTGTCTGGATGGCGCTGGATCACTTTTGCCAATGCATCATATTCTTGGCGATTTTTTCGTATTCGTTTCGCTTGAAGAATTTGCTTTTTGCACTCAGCAATTTTTTCATGTGCTCCAGCAATGCTACATTCTATTTTTTTGTAATTTTTTTCATAATTTTCCATCTCTCTGAGATTCATATCATACACCAGCAAAGTTTTGCCCATTGAAAATTCACATTGGGACAGTGTGCTCAGCATATGTTGGTACTGGCTGTATCCCTCTTCCTGGGATCCAGAGTTGCACCATTTAATGAAACTTTTCACTAGTAGATTAATTCTCCGATCATCTCCAGCGCCATCTCCATCAATTAGGAGACGCTTCCGTATGACTTCGTCGTCAGTCACGGTTCCCATGGCGTGCGCGGCGGCGGCGGCGGCGGCGCAAGCTGAGGCGGCGGTTGGCGGCGGCGGAGGTCAAACTCCCACAACGCAGCCGGGTAAACAGCCACGGAGGAGGAGGCGGCGGCGCCCGCGGCCGCCCGCTCCGCCGCCTGAGCCCCGCCGCCCTTAGTGAAGTTTGATAGACAGCAGAGAGAGATCCATACTTTTGCCCTTAGAATTCTTCATCCCTAGGAAAAAAGCAATATTTAATCATTTTCACTATTTTCTCATTCAGAGTATTTTATTCAGGTGTTCTTGGCAGCAGTTATTTGTAAGTCAATTTCCCTAGATCTGGGAACCACAATAAAAAACAAAAATGGATTATTCGGGCTTTTATATTAGAGTTTGCTTGTTTAAAGGAAGAATGAGGAAAGACTTCCTTCTTCTCTACACATAAAGAGAAAGCTTCTATAGGGCAACTGTGTCCTTCCTAAGGAAAGAGCAAATCAGTCCTCATTTTCAAAGACCTACATTTGATAAGTTTAACATATAGCCTGGAGGGAAGCTGAAGGAGTGGATGGAGGGGCTACCAGGTAGTGATTATAGAGATTCTCTTCTAGAACTATCTGTAGCCCTCATCTCTGTAGGGGTAACTCTTTTACTCCCAATCTGAGTGGGGGGCTAGGACCCACTCCTGGTACCTGGGTAATATGAATGTGGATCTCTGAGGTTTGCTCCCACTTAGTAGGGCTGTGAGACACAGATTGAATAGGAACAATTTAGAGAAACTACTTCTTCTCCCCAGATGGGGGAAAGGGGTTCACTAATAGGCTCTTGCTGATTTCAAATCAGTCAATAAAGCCTGAATTTCTCTTCTGAGAGAGACAGAGTCAGTCTGCATCACTATTCTTCATATCTATGCCAAGCATCATATCTACATTGAGAATAAGTTTGGAAAGAGGATACATTGCATATAGAAGAAATTTGAGTCTCAGAACTCTAGGAATATCCCACTTATTTATAACCTTCCTCCTTTTATCACCTCATCCTTTCCCAATGCCATTAATCACACTTCTTTTATGAGAGATCAATGATGAAATACTATAATAAGAATCTTTAAAGTTCTTTAAAAAGCAAGCAATGCTACACATGTATACAAATATGACTTTTGTTCTCTAGTATTGAATCACATGATATATTATACTCAGAGAAGAACTTTTGGATGGTAAACAACCAAAAGAATTTATATGATGTCATCTTCAGAAGGCTGAGAGCATAGGGCAATTTTAATAACTCACTTCCACTATTAAAGTTATTCATTACATGGAAACTAGAAAGAACTAGCACACTGGGGAGATGTGCTTAACTTTTAGCAAAGGGAGTATATCTTAAAAGGAATTCCCTTCCATTTTCAATCCCTAAAAGTAAGACAAACATCCTTGACTCATTTAGATACAGACTTTTCCTGAGTGTTGATCCACCAGATGGTTTCTAAAGACCCAGTAAACAGAGCCTCTGTAGATTTGCACAGGGGAATTATTCGTTAAAGAACAGACAACCCAGGAAATGCACCAAGGCAATCACTCAGCACAGCATCCTAACATCCCTGCATACGAAACAGAACGCCTTCACTATTTAAATGGCATCCCTATGATTAGGAGATACAATGATCTAAGCCCTTCAAAATTTAAGAGTTGAAGATAATAGTTATATTTTTGGAAAATTTTATTCAAAGTTCTTCTCATTCTGATTCACTAAACATTTTCCCAAAGGCACTAAGGGAGAACTTCAGTAGTATTAGGAGAAACAGACTTTAACTCTCCATTTGTCACTAAAAACTAGGGTTGCTTTCATTCATTTAAAAAAGGTGGAAAGAGGAGAAACTTGTTTCTCAGACCTGAAAGTGCGATGGTTCACTTAAGACTCTGGGGGACAGTGTGTTAAGTGAGGCAACAACAAAGGAAGCTAGCATTTATAAAGCATTTACTATGTTCTAAGCAATGTGCTAAAAGCCTCTGATCCTAATCACACAAGGAAGATACTATTATTATCACGATGTACCATGTAATTTGCCCAAGGTCACTCCTCAAATAACTGGCAAAGCTGATACTCAAACCCATATGTGTCTGACCACAAGTCAATGTGGTCCTATGGATGAACAGTTCTGGGGCAGTCTGCAAGACTTCCCAGAGGAGATGGTCATCTTAGCTGAGACCTGAAGGACAAACAGGAGTTAATGAAGCAAAGTGGGAACAGGAAGACTGTTCCAGCCTAAAGGAAAATTATAAGAAGACCTAGAGTAAAGAGAAAAATAGGGTTTAAGAACTGTGAATAATTTTATGTGGCTGAAGCATAGTGCTTGAGAGGAGTAATGAGGGGGAAGCATGATGAAAAGATTAGGAGATCGTGGAGGACATTATTTGCCAAATTAGAGAATCTGGAATTTATCACGAAGGCAATTGGAGACCCACGATAAGCAGGCAAGTGACATGATCAGATGTGTGTTTTGTAAAATGTTCACTCTGGATGAAGAAAACAAAATAGATGGGAGGGGCCAAGACTAGAAATCAGAACAGTTAGGAGGCTGCTTCAATTTTTCATAAAATAAATTATGGTGAAAAGAACTAAAATATTTGCTAAGGAAATGGAGAGCGAGAAACTTGAGGAATATTTGGGAAGTAGAAATGACAGGACTTGGAGACTGGATGTGGGAGACGAAGAAGAGGCAGGAGTCAAGTATGACTTTTAGGTTTCTGGCTCAGATCCCTAGTGGATACAGAAACTGAGACTGAGAGAAAGATTTTGGAGATTATGCATTTATACATACCTGCTACAATCCTCTCCGATAAGTTGTTATCATCCTTTTTAAAAGATCCCATGGGGAAACTACAAATTCTCCTTTAGAGCTAGAATACTGAAATAGCTTCTTCATTTGATTAACATTCACAGGGTGCCTTGTACTCATGGTATTAGGCACTGGGGAAGGATGACAGAAGATACCGTAAGCTATGATATCTCCCCTCTAACACTTTGTTGGGAAGATATAAGATACAAACCTAAAAATATATGAACTTACAGAAGTGACTGACAGAATAGGTGACTATATAGCAAAATCAACTAACAGTTTCATAGTACTGTAGTATAGTAGTATGCATATTCACCTGGATAGGCTAGTTGACACTGTGACGTAACCCATTAAAAGGCTACTGCAGGTCTAGGTGACTTTCCAGAACAGATATCCTCGACAAGATGACTAGAATTCTAGAATGTCTTAGGGCACTTCTTCTTGCCTGTCAGAGCAAGTCAGGAGGTCAACTTAAAGGTGGCAGTGGTGGTGTGAGCAACAGCAGAGAACTGTGATCCTCATCTATGCCCAGAGGTGGAAGGGAACCAAATATTGCTGAACAGTTGTAATGTCTACAACACTGTGTCAAGCACTGTGTAATGTCTACAACACTGTGTCAAGCACTAGGTAAGTCCTTTGTAAATATTAACTTTACACCTCCCCCCCAAAAAATGAATTAGGCACCATTATTAGCCCTGTTTTACAGATGCGGTAACAGTCATTGCAAGGTTAAGGAACTTGTCCAAAGTCAAAAAGCTAATAAATGATATAGAATCGGGATTTGAACCTTGGGTACACTGGTTCTAGAGTTCTATCGCTTAAGTGTTCTGCTACGCTGATACACATGACAACTCTTCTGCTTATTTTATTCAAGAGGTAGAAGAGATCAGTATAGGAAATTGCATGTCTTAACTTGGACCTGTGAATGAGAAGGGTGTGTTTGGGGAACAATGAGAAGAATGACATCACTGAAACAGGGCGCTGGTATTGGGAAGTAATGGAAAATAGGGTTGTTGAACATCAAATTCACCTGAATATAATTCAGAATAGTGCTGGAGTCCATGCAGAGAACCTACGTGCAGAGCTGCCCACACCAAACACACATGTGCGTGCATGCACATATATGCTATACTGTGCTGAAGTGACAAAACCACCTTTAGAAGTTAGTTCCTTTGCTTTCAGGGCAATTCATCAGTTAAACATTATTGAGTCCTTCTATGTGCCAGGCACTGTGCTTAAGTTCTAGTAACTAAGTTAGAAACACCCTGCTGGTGAGTGACACCATGGCGAGCCACAGCAACAACAGCCAACATCGGAAAAGCACAGTCCCTTCCATTTGTAATCTAGCTATTATCCTCTATCAGTTACAATTATTTGATCACAAGTAACATAATATCGCTCTGTGTAATTTAGGCAAAAGAATTTTTTTTTAAAAAGAGAGCAGGATAACAGGAGACTGGAGATCTAATCTTGGAAAGAACTGGAAACAAAGGAGCTTGGAAGCAGACTGCAGAAACAATCTAGTCAGTGCCTCACCACTGTTAGGAGTGAATGAATGTCAGCTCATTTTCATTTCTGTTACCCTCCATTAAAAATTTTAGTTCCAGGAATGGAGTTTCTGACTTGTCCAGCTTGGGTTATAGTTACCCTTTATTTAGGAAAAGAGAGGCCCAATTAAAGTACCACCAAACTGTAGGGAAGAGGTAATTCCTCACAAGGAAATTGGGTTGCATTTAGGAAGAGTGAGTGGATGCTCTATATCCAAAAATCAGCTAATATTTTATCCAAACTTGTTAAATTCAGACCTATGAATGACAAAATTTATTCCATCAACATATCCTTAACAACAAGGAAAGTAAACTCCTGTCCCTAGTAATCTAAGGGGTATAGCCTAAAATAGACATCCATAAGGACACGGACCAACACACACACACACACACACACACACACACACACAGAGAGACACCTCTTATCTTTAAAATTCATATGGATTTTCCATTCTACTTTATAAACTATATATCTTTATATTAATATAAATTTGAAGAAGACAAGGAAACAACTATGGTGCTTGTAATAATATCTAATATTTATTGAGCTCTTAATCAGGAACCTAACATATACACACCTTTTCATAATATACATAATTGCTTACAATATTTTAAAATGGAAACTATTGGGGACTTCTCTGGTGGCGCAGTGGTTAAGAATCCGCCTGCCAATGCTGGGGACATGGGTTCGATCCCTGGTCTGGGAAGATCCCACATGCCACAGAGCAACTAAGCCCGTGTGCCACAACTACTGAGCCTGCACTCTAGAGCCCGTGAGCCACAACTACTAAGCCCACGTGCAGCAACTACTGAAGCCCGTGCGCCTAGAGCCCGTGCTCCACAAGAGAAGCCACCACAATGAGAAGCCCACGCAATGCAACAAGAGTAGCCCCCACTTGCCGCTACTAGAGAAAGCCCGCGCGCAGCAACGAAGACCCAATGCAGCCAAAAATAAAATTAATTAAAAAAAAATAAAATGGAAACTATTATCCTTATTTCACAGACAAGGAAACCGAGGATCAAAGAGAGAAAGCAACTTCTGCGCAGTTAATAAGTGGTAGAACCAAGATTTTGGTCCAAGCCTGTGAAACCTAAAGCTTGTGCTCTTTACTGCTATCTGATGTATTTACAATTTATAAGAACTTTGGTTTTTGTTACAGGTAAACAGCATTACTTCTTTTGGACATATTAATAATGGTAATTTCATCAATATTTCATTATTCTGAAATTTCAAATAAAAGTCATTTTTTCAAGCTATTGCTGCACTAGAGGCAGCTACTTTTTACAGTAATTGGTTTGGAAATCTTTTATTCATGAATCAAATTAATTTCTTACTCTGATGAAGTGATTTAAAAAGCTATTCCAATAGTTTTATTTTTTCAATTAAAATTTAACAATTCTATTTAGTATACATAATTGTTTATTTTCAGAATTGATAAGGCATCAGTGTCTTTGCTTTTAACTACCTCAACGTAATACAATAGTATCTTTTCAGACTGGCTGTTCAAGAAAATATACACCAAATTCTTGAAGACAGTTACTAAATGCCTCTTAGGTCTTACTGCAATATAATTCTGCAAAAATACACTTGAAAATATCCTTCCACATTCACAAAAAACCTGAAAAAAATAATTCTATAGAGTATCTAGTGCTAATCTTTACTTGGCAATAAGAATCACTACAAAAGTGAAAGGTGTAGATGGAAGTGACATTGTGACAGTTGAATGTTCTAATATTTTGAATTCTGAAGGATTTATAAGAGGAAGATATTTCTTTCACAGTCCAAATGAGTGCTTTTTACTGAAGGGGGAAAAAATGAAGCTATTAAAATGGTCTCATTTCTCCAGGAAAATATTTTATGACTGTGTCTACATGATGCCAAAGCATGATTGAT
The DNA here is from genome assembly GCF_028021215.1 of Eschrichtius robustus. NCBI lineage: Eukaryota > Metazoa > Chordata > Mammalia > Artiodactyla > Eschrichtiidae > Eschrichtius > Eschrichtius robustus. The sequence goes on from NC_090845.1 coordinate 82,982,500, forward strand.
TTGGCGATTTCAATAAGGTTAAAGAAATTGTACAAGTTAGTGAAAAAATGAGTCAGAATGGTAATTTGGTTTAGTGGAGCTGCTTGGTTGCCTTTTAACCTTCAACTGGTATAGTTTGTGTATACAGATAAAACTCAAGTCATTTATCTTCCGTGAATTTATCTTTCAATGTGTGCCCACTATCATCCATGTCATCAAAAATACCAATCACAATGTGAAGCTATGAAATTGATGTCAAATAATTACCACCAGGATGCTTTCTTTTCCTATAGGTGGTAGAAATTAAGACTAAAGTTGAACGTAAAAGAAAAAACAGTACCCTGTAAATAAAATAAAGCCATGTTTGAAAAGGATATATTTCAAAGCAACTAATATTTTTCTCTTTAGCTTATTTTCCCAATAAAGGTATTTTAAGCTGAAACAAGTTGTTCACTCCAACCCAAACAATAGTGTGCATTAGGGGAGGAGAGAGATTACATTTCTATTTTTATGAAAAGTTGAAAATACTTATATTTCTCTCAGTAAAATATCTTCCAAAAATATAACCCCCAAAGTGACTTGTATATGTGTATTTTCTTAAATAAAAAAAGGCGAGGACTAAAAATTGTAATTAATATTATATAGATGACTCCACATATTTGAGTCTTTTGTTCATAGGAAGGAACATATTTTTAAAGAATATGAATTAAATATCATAAAGCAGTAGCTGAGTCTTGAAGCATCATGAAAGAAAAAAGAACATCCACATGACAGGAAAAAAAAAAAAAAGCATAATAGAAAAGTTTGAGTCAAAAGGTCAGAACCTGTCAGCAACACCTGCTACAATTCAATTCAATATAATCTACTTTTATCTAAATAATGTGAAAAGAGGAATCACACTATGTAGGAAAGGAGGGCAGTTATCTTATGCTGCAGAAAGCCTATGATATTTAGTATTAGAGAGGTCTTTATCCCATTTTAAAAAATAAATAAGTGCAACACTAAACAAATACACCAAACAGATAATCACAATTTTTTTTCAAAAAAAAAAAAAAAACATTTACTGTATTTATACTTCCCCGCACATTCCGAGATTGTGTGGATGTGAAAGCTTTGTTCCTTCATTTTATTAACCAGCCAAACTTATTGATTATAGACTGCCTAATACTCTGGCTTCTGTTGATCCTGCAGGTGACTATATTTTCCTAAACTGATCTTCAGACTATCAACAACAACAACTGAGCCCCTCCATTTCAGATCCCAGGATCTACAGCTAAATGGCCTAAAGAGAGTATGAATATGAGGTCAATGTACATGAATTTGTCAGGCAAACCCCTTTGAAACTCTGGTACCTCTATTTTTCCCTCCTTTTTCTTTACACAATAATTTATTGGTAGTCCACTCAGTGCAAAACACTGTGCTGGGTACTGTTAGGAACTCTTTACTAAGGGGGAGGGGGGTGCCGGATAAATTAGGAGGTTGGGATTTATACATACACACTACTATATATAAAATAAACAACAAGGACCTACCGTATAGCGCAGGGAACTATAGTTGGAATTTATACATACACACTACTATACATAAAATAAACAACAAGGACCTACCGTATAGCACAGGGAACTATACTCAATATCTTGTAATAACCTATTATGGAAAGGAATCTGAAAATGAATATATATATATATAACAATCACTGTGCTGTACACCGGAAACTAACACAACATTGTAAATCAACTATACTTCAATAAGATAAAAATTTTTCAAAAAGATAATCTGACTTTTTTTGTAGCATACTGGCCTTCTTTTTCTCTTCATTTAACTAAATTTAGATAGATCAAAACTATAAAACATCTTCCGTAAGAAATTATTACCAACATAGAACTCAAATAGGAATGAGTTGGCTCTCAAAGCATTATATCTGATAAAAGGCCTTTGTAATATCATATATCAGTGTTGTGATACAACTAATATCAGACTTTTTCTTGAGTTTCTTCTGACCTGCCCAGATTTCTGTCCTTTTTCTTGCACTGTGGAAAATTATTGAAGTTGACTGGATTCTATATCTGGTCTTCTACTTAGCCAACTAATTGAGTACCAAAAGCTTATTTTTCTTAGTATGATGACAAAGTAGTGGTTTCTTCGGGCTAAACGGAGGATGCAAAAAGCAGAACCTTTTTTTTTCTTACCATCTCCTCAACCTGTACCAAGCTAAAATGAAAGATATGGAATGGTTTTTACTATATGATAAGCGGTTTGTTTTTGTCCTAATAATCTGTATTTCAAGTCTCAAGCACTTGTAATTTTCCCAACTATAATTTGCTAAGAGCAAGCCCTGTAGAAGATCAAGGATATTTGGTTCTAACAACCCAATTTCAGTGCATATGTCCTGAGTCGTAGTTTCTTTTATGATTTTCAAAGAACAGTCTCACAGACTTATTACCATTAAGCATATCATCCACTTTGAACAGAGAAAAAAATAAGAAAAAAGATCGTGTCTATGAAACATAATGACAGAAGAACCAGAATTCATTGAGTGTCTAAAGTGGGCCAGGTGCTTTACAATCCTTAATTAATGTGAATATTGAAACTCACAAGGATCCAATCTATATTACTTTGCTAGGGCTGCCCTAACAAAGAAAGTACCACAGATGGGGTGGCCTAAACAACCGAAATGTATTTTCTCACACCTCTGGAGGCTAGAACTTCAAGATGAAGGTGTCAGCATGTTTGACGTCTTCTGAGGCCTCTCACTTTGGCTTGCAGATGGCCATCCTCTCCCTGTCTTCACATGGTCTTCCCTCTGTACATACCTGTGTTTACATTTCCTCTTTCTGTGAGGATACCACTCAGACTGGATGAGAGCCCACCCTAATGACTTCATTTTAACTTAATTACCTCTTTAAAGACCCTATCTCCAAATATAGTCACATTCTCAGGTACAGGGGGTTAGCACTTCAACATATGAATTTGGGGAGGAAGATTCATAATTCAGCTCATAACAGTCAAGTAATCCACTGAAGATCACACAGCTAGTATATGGTAAATCTTGAATTTGCACCCAGGACCATCTGACTCTCCAGTCTCTGCTGTCTTTCTGTTTAGAAGGTCAGTGATTTAGGAATAAAAATAGTTTGTATTTCTAAGAACTTACAACTGTCCACTGTTCCCCGTTTTCAAAATAAACTACCATAGTTGCTCTCTAATATATATGAAATGACTTTTCTACTGCCCCAGAGGAATCAGATCTCACAGACATCGATTTCTCCAAAATAATGTGAGGCAGCACGCTGAAGCACCCATTTGGTTGTGGGCTAGGACTCAGTGTGTTCTGCCTCAAATCAAGGACTGTGGTTTGCCCTTATGGCAAATCTAAGGTAAGTTTCAGAAAGCGGTGACTGAATCATGTTCACGTATTCTTTCTTTCCTTGTTCACTCCAAATATTCAGAACATAAGGACACACAATACACTATATTTTTGGCAGGACTGTGAATGTAGCAAACCCACACTTGTATATATATAATTGTAATAAAGCAAGGCATTCCTGTTCGTCTTCTTAAGACTACATTCAGAAACATTAAACAGCAACAAAATGTAAGTAAACACTGCCAAGCTACAATGCACAGCGACACATTTTTATATTCCAGGAAATATAAATATGCTGTGTAAAACGTTCCCCAATTAAGTTTTCTCTTTTGTTTTTTTTTCTATAACATCTTTTGTCAATTTATTTAAAGCACTCCTGATATCCATGGTTTAATGATAGCATCTGTGAAATAACCAAATGTTCAAGATCAGCAATATTGTTTTCTAATTTCATCCCACTGTCTTACTTCCAATCATTATTGTTGGAAGGATCATAATGCATTAGTCCTGCCTGATGCAACAGAAGAGAACTTTACAAGAACCTTAATTGCACACACATTCTTTGAGTTTTGAAGGGTAGAAAGGTTAAACAGCAAAGAGGAAGGTCAAGCCAGCAAAGTAAAAGTCCGTATTTCATGGAATTACTTGATTTACTTATCACTTTCCTTGAGGTCTGACAGACATACTGATGATTAGGTTAACTCCTTCAAACAGATTTACATGTTCTGGGAAATGTTTGTTTGACCTACCCTTGGAGATGTTTTGGTATAAGGCTTTATATATATATATATATATATATATATATTTATTTATATACATATATATATACATATATATATGTATATATGTATATATATATATATATTTAGCAATTTGGTAATTCTTAAAGGTCTTAAGGAATGAAGAAGAGCAGAAATAAGTATCAAGCATTACATATTCCAGTGGTGAATTAAGCTTATGGAAGGGGGTTGGGTTTCAGGGAGTGGTGATGATGCTTCTAAAGGTTTGACATGTTGCTTTATAACTGCTGCATCTCATAAGCGTCCAGGTTTACACCCAGGTGTGTATCATCTACAGCTGACTCCCCCTCCCCCCACCCTGCCCCAGCCACATAGTTCTGCAGGTTTTCCTTTTCGGCATATTAGATTTGTCTTTTTACTTTTTCCAGTCTGGAGCCAAGCTCAACAGAAAGGCCAGGTGTTTCATAGTAGATAGCCAAATAAAATTTTAATGAAATTAGACTGCAGATTAATAGGCATAAAAGCTTTACGCATAGAGCATAGTGAATAGATACTAAACAGAGTACAATTTCCCCAATTTGCCCCATCAGTCAAAAGGGAAAGGTCTCCTGAAGAATAACTAATAAGGCGCTATACCTCTCCCTACATCTTATTATCTAAGTGCCTTATCTGTTCACTGTCACATTTTTCTCAAGTTTTGTTGGATAATATATTACTCCAGTCTTCTCAAATAGCTTTTAAACAGCTTTAACCTAAAAATAAAAATAGGTCAGCATTCTGGGCTGTGAAATTGGTGAGACCTTCATTTGCCCCTTACCCTCACCCCAATTTTCATAATCAAGGCTTTAGTTGATGTTAAAAAGTCTTATTACACCGTCCCCGACACCTTCCCTCTCCTCATGCCCAATCCCTCCATCAAGTGATCAGTTTAGTTTAAAAATTATATTTCTATTTGTGTAGTCCATTTTTTGTGATCCATTATCACAAATCCAAGATACCCTTTTAGAGGCCACATTCAGAAAGTGACCCCTGAACAGGTCTAGTTTGTTTCACGGGTCTCCTACTATGTCACAGTAAAAATAAACTGTGTGTGTGTGTGTGTGTGTGTGTGTTGGTAGGAGTTGCTACCAGGATAAAATACCTAGTTTTCTCAAGTATATTCTTTTGAAAAGTCTAAGGGGCACAGTCAAGCTAGTAGTTATAAGAGAGAAATGAGAGAAACTCTCCAATGTCTCAAATATTTGCTGCAACAACACGGTATGAGGGGGAAAGCAGTTGGCAGTGTTTTGCATGTGTGGGAATAGTTCATTTCAACATCATACCGTCCAGGTATAATTTAGGTACAGGGCACTGCATGACCTACACTAATATGAAGAGGCATAAGATAGAGAATGGGCCTACCCAACATCTAAATTTCAGGAAGAGCTTGACTAAAGAGCTGTTTCCCCAAATTTTAAAGTTAGAGAGAATATGTTGTTCATGTTCCTGAAGTTGTGTTGATAGGCCAGCTTTGTTCTTCTGGTACTGCCTAAAATGCTCATTTTCTTTGAGTTCTTCAAACCAGTTATTTTTTCCTGCACTCATATGTTCCCTCTCCCAGAATATGCCCACCACCACCATCCTACCCCACAGGGCACAGACACTCTCAATCTCTCTCTCGCTCTCTCTGCTTAGCTAACTCCTATTCATCCTTCAATTCTCGGTTTAAACAGCACTTCCTCAGAGAGGACTTTGCTCACCACTGCACTATAAAATCAGCGCCTGCTTGTTATTCTTTCTTATAGACTTTGATTTTCTTCCTTCATGTAATTTCATAAAATTTACACTTATATTTAATGTGTTAATGTCTATTTCCCAAAATACACTGTAAAATACTAATTATTTCTCTTTGTTCATCACTATAAATCCAGCCTGGACCTTGGAAGGCACTTAAAACATATAATTTGTTGAATATATCAATACAAGGATGACTCACTCTAGCTACCATCTTATTAAAATTTAGGGTACTTGCCATGAGATGGTGGAGGTAACTTTTTCTGGAATAATAGCCAAGAGAATTTGGTCATTTCAGGGATATCTAATTAACTTTCAAACATAAAAACACAGGCTCCTACTTTGAAAAATGTTTTCCTCTAAATAGATAATATCTTAATAAAACTACCAATTACACAACTTACCAACACTGAAAAAAAAAGATCAAGAAAAATGCCTTGTAGATCGCCTCTTTGCTAATTTGACAATTTTCTGTCTTGTTCACTGCTGAATCCCTAGGACTTAGAACAGTGTATACCACTATTTGAGTAGGAACTCAATAAATATGTGTTGAATGAATGAGTTGTTCTGTAGCTATTCAGCTTAACTAGTGGCTTCTCTTCTCTGTTACAGTCCTACCCTTCGTCCCTTCCCCCAAGACAGAATCTCCTGATGTTATATTTCCTTTGAACCACTGGCATCACGGAGTTTCATCCTTTTAAACCATAGCTCCTATTGCTTCTCAAATAATGACATTTACCAGTTATTGATCATTTACAATGAACCAAGTATTTTACATGCATTAGTGTTAAACCTGAAGACAACAACACACTGTTGGCATTATTACCTCCATTTTACAGATGAGACACTACATTCAAGAGTGGTTAAATGACTTGCCCATGATTGTAGAAGTATTATTTATCCAAGCCAGATATCAAACACAGGTCTGCCTCTCACAAAAGCCCATATTTGCTTTGCTATGTCATGCTCTCTCCTTTAACTCTTTAATTGGCCCCTGAAGTCACAGAATACGATTTTATTTTCATAAAAACACTAAAGCAATTTCATTTATTTGTTAAATGTTTAGTACAAACCATTGTTCAGTCAGTTTTTTCTCTATGTAGGTATATGAAAAAAATACTATTTCAGTGACATATGTAGAGAGATTTATCCCAAATAGACAAAATATTTCCTTGAATATGAGTCCCTCAGTTACGTATCTTCTTTTACTAACTCATTGTAATATTTAATAACTCACTATCAGCAAATCTTTCACATCTTATCTTAACTTTCCATACTGATGTTGATTTTAATTTCCTTGAAAACACTTATATCCCCAATAAAATATGAAAACAACTGCTTACTCTTCTTCAAGTTAAAACACCTTTGGAGATCATAGGACAGATATTAAAGCATCCTTCAAGTTGCTCTTCTCTCCAGACATAATCCAAGGACCTTTAAAATTTTCATTTTAATACTGTACTGATACTATAAATCAAATATGTATTTTGACACTGCATTTCTTCACTGATATTACCCTTGTGCTTTAGGGCCTCCCCATTAATAGAGGGCTAGAAGAATGGTACTTAAAAAAATATATAAAAAAGCAAAGAAAGACATAAAAGTATGTGTCAAGAAAGAAAAGTTTATCACATGACTGCCTGTTTGGGACCAGCAAGCTGTGTGACTTGGTGAATGGCATTTACCTTCTCTTACTTTCCAATTTCTCAACTATAAAATAGGGGGAGGGGACGGCATATTAGAGGACTTCTAAGTTCATTTAAGCTCTAAAATATGTGACTCTCTACTTTCTGAGTCTTAAATAATTTTATGTGGAATTTTACATTCAATTATAATTGAATTACATACTTTTTTCACTCTGGTTTTGAAAATTATGAAATACATAATTGAAAAATATGGTCTTCACAGAATATGTCATGGTGTTTTTATAAATGTCTCTGAAAAGTTGTCCCTCATATCACAGTGGATAGATTATGACAGGATTAGAAAGAAAGTGTTTAAGTGGTACTACAATTTACAGCTTTAATCACAAAATTTAAGAGAAAAACGACACAAATTCATAGTCATCAAAATATTAGGTGTGCGGTGTTGCTTAATTTTAAGTCATCTGTTTCCACTTAAAATGTGTCGATGCCCTACCTGTAACAAGGCATAATTTAGGGCACCAAGCCTCTAATCAACCTAATACCCAGCTCTCTGCCCCTCGATTATTGACTCCACTGGAAGACAATTTCATTAACCCCCTCCTGTGCAGTAATTTTCTCTGCCACATGTTCAGAAAAAAATTATTTTCTAGCAGTATAATTATTTGACCATGGTGAATGACAAGTGTTTTATGAAATTCACCAAGCAGATGAACTCTGACACCTGGACTATTTGAACTAGCTTTAAATTAATGAGGGCCTTTTTTAGTCTATTTGCATGAGCGATTTAAAGCTTTAGATTCTAACTTTAATTCCATTTAAAATTGGTGATACTAAAGGACTTGGCACATCAGGTCACTCATGACATTTGCATTTCAGAAATGGATCTGATAACACTGTATTAAGAATAACAAGAAATTCATCTGGAGTACAGTGCAAAATCCAAGCACCCAGTGCCTTAGTCTCTGCATTACTGATTTTATCTAAAAGATTTAGCAGTTCTCTCTATAATTGGGTTGTGTCCTTACCAACTGAAGAGTTTAACTGCCTCCACAGGGTTGAAAACAATTTCTGAGGGTTTTTCAATGTGGGCAGACACCGGAGGGAAAATTACCTAGTCATTCTGGGTTTAGTGAAGATAGGCTAAAGGCAGGTGCTCTGTGGGACAGCTGTCACCCACTGAAGAATGCCCTTGTAAGCCCTAACAACGAAGGGCTATCACGGGATTTTCTCAGCTGCCCAATCACTAAATGAGGCATATAGACATATATTTAGAGGTGAGATTCTGGCTGTTTCCATTTCAAAATAAACCAAATCATAAAATGGTCAAAGAGAGCATCATTTTCTAAGCGTGCTTAGATCATGTGAGCCTCTGGTCATTTAGACTGCCAAACAAAGTATACAGACAATTATTCCATTAATTCATTTAACTGAATACCTGTTAGAAGGACACACAATGGAAGGTGCTGGGGACACAACAATGAATAAATAAGACACACTTTTTTCCCCTCTCGGGTTGCTCAGATTCTAGTAGAAGGACAGACATAGATTTAAATACAGTGTGGGCCAAGAGAAGTGGGCACAAGATCTTATGGTAGTACTTAGGCAGGTATCCAACCCAGCTTGAAGATGATTCATAAAGATTTCCAGAGAGGATACTTGAGCTAAGGCTTGAAAGATTAGTAGTTTGCCAATGTACTGAATGAGGGAGTAGTGTATTCCAAGCAGAGAAAATTCTAAATACAGAGCTCAAGGATGGCACGAACAATGGGTTGACGGCAACACACACAAGACAATATAGCAGAAGCTAAGTTTTAAGAAACAAATCATGGAAATCAGCTTACTTTCTTCTTATCTTCCATTTTCCCTAAAAATGAAGACCAATTCCAGTTAACTGAGGAGTCTGAGTAATTAAGGGTTTAAAGCAACAACAATCAATGTAGCAGGGGAGGTGGTGGGGTGAATCTAACTACAGTACATGAAATATGGTCCAAGATTTGGGTTTTATCTCAAGAACCTGCAACTGACTTAGGTGGCAGGTTGGACAGCAGTGGGCCTGATTCGGTGTTTTTATTTTTTCAGTCTTATTGCTATCATGTGTGCTTGTCAGCAATTTGAATTCACCACCGAGATAGTTGTATAGATCAGCCAGGCCGCTTTCACACAATCAATCATTCTCTGTCTCTCATATTCTCTCTTTCCCTCTCCCTCCCTCTGTCTGTCCCCCTCTCCCCACAAATCCGCCCTCACCTCCCTACCATGCCTTGTTCCAAAAAACTTATAAGGCAGCATAGCAGTTCAAAGATGTATATAATACAGTAACATGTAATAAATTATAATTAAGTGGGGACATAAGGCAAAGGAAAATTAAAGCTGTAAAGTAGGAGGGAGTTCAGTGTGTCAAGTTAGCCAGGAAAAACATTCATGAAGTCCTATATAATGGAAAAAGTGAGCCACAATTTTGGCTCTGTCAGTCAAGGGACTTAAAGAAGGATACACAATTACATCATTCACAATATCTACCTTGTATGAATGAACCCTTGTTCGGTAGAAGCACCACCTGTCCTATCCTTGATTTCTCCTGTGAGAAGAAATTTCACACTAAGTTTATCAAACAAAGCACATCAGAATCACGTACAAATATACAAACGATCTGAAATTTCCAGTGGATTTGTGACCATTGCAAACTTTTTTCCAAGTGTTCTAAGTAGGTGATCCTTTCCCTTCATGTTGTGGGTCCAGTCACAATTTATTTACTTTCATGAGTTTGGTGAATTTCTGTGAGGCCTTTAAAAAAGGAAAATTGTAAATAGTGCTGCAATGAACATTGTGTTACATGACTCTTTTTGAATTATGGTTTTCTCAGGGTATATGCCCAGTAGTGGGATTGCTGGGTCGTATGGTAGTTCGATTTTTAGTTTTTTAAGGAACCTCCATACTGTTCCCCATAGTGGCTGTATCAATTTACATTCCCACCAACAGTGCAAGAGGGTTCCCTTTTCTCCACACCCTCTCCAGCATTTATTGCTTGTAGATTTTTTGATGACGGCCATTCTGACCAGTGTGAGGTGATGTCTCATTGTAGTTTTGATCTGCATTTCTCTAATGATTAGTGATGTTGAGCATCCTTTCATGTGTTTGTTGGCAATCTGTATATCTTCTTTGGAGAAATGTCTATTTAGGTCTTCTGCCCATTTTGGATTGGGTTGTTTGTTTTTTGGATATTGAGCTGCAATAGCCAGGACATGGAAGCAACCTAAGTGTCCATCGACAGATGAATGGATAAAGAAGATGTGGCACGTATATACAATGGAATATTACTTAGCCATGAAAAGAAATGAAATTGAGTTATTTGCAGTGAAGTGGATGGACCTAGAGACTGTCATACAGAGTGAAGTAAGTCAGAAAGAGAAAAACAAATACCGTATGCTAACACATATATATGGAATCTAAAATTTAAAAAAAATGGTTCTGAAGAACCTAGGGGCAGGACAGGAATAAAGACGTAGATATAGAGAATGGACTTGAGGACACGGGGAGGGGGAAGGGTAAGCTGGGATGACGTGAGAGAGTGGCATGGACATATATACACTACCAAATGTAAAATAGATAGCTAGTGGGAAGCAGCTGCATAGCACAGGGAGATGAGCTCGGTGCTTTGTGACCACCTAGAGGGGTGGCATAGGGAGGGTGGGAGGGAGATGCAAGAGGGAAGGGATATGGGGATATATGTATATGTATAGCTGATTCACTTTGTTATACAGCAGAAACTAACACAACATTGTAAAGCAATTATACTCCAATAAAGATGTTAAAAAAATAAATAAAAAAATAAAAAAAGGAAAATGGATTATCATGATTGTATAATGCTATTCCTCCAGCAACATATGCCAATGCTTTCAATGCCTTGGAACACCTCCTCCAAGATGACCTATATCTGTCCTATCACCTAGCAACCATTGGCCTGTCAGCAATTGTAATTTGAGATTTACTATGTGTGATTATGTTGTAGAACAGAAAAGGATGAAATATACTGATGTGATACTTGTGCATTATGCAGTCATTTTCCTGTAGGATGGAAAGAAATTTAAGTTGAGAAATAAGATAGATGGTGGGTAAAGCAATTCTGTTGTTGGTTTCAACCATAGTAAATGGCATCTAATCAGTATCAGGTACCAAAGTTGTTAATTCCCATAAAAAGTGAAGAGAAGTAGTTGGACTGCAGAGAATGATGCTACATCTATATAGCACAAAAGTACTTTTTCAGTTCAGCAATCACAATATGTTATAAGCACACTGTCTCCACTGAAGACTGCGTGATTCATTAAATCAAATTTATTGCCTTAAAGTTTTTCCCCTTTTTTAAAGGGGTCTATTTGATGAAGAGATTTTCATTCAGAGGTGAAAGAATATCTACCAACCTACTCCCAACACCCTACAGGGCAAGCTGCAGGCAAAAATCTAACTGTCACAAACAGAAATACTATATTAAAATAAGTACATTTCACTTGTCAGATTTGTTCTGTGGTTCCTGTGGAGGGAATGGCCATATGGCCACGGAGTCCTCAATCCTAGTAAGTCTTTACTTGTGAAAATGATAAAACCTAGCTAATTAAGATGGACAAAATTTGAATGGGAAAACAGAGACAGACATTTGTGCCCTGAGCTTTAAAACCTGTTAAGGCTCTATGTGTGGGGGAAACGTGAGGAAAATTGAGAATAGGCACAATGCTGGCTGGAGTAACCACCAAATCCCTTGCAGGAATGGTGAATATACTTCATTTGGAGAGGACCCCGAGGAATGTTTTTCAGTTATATAAATTTCCTGACTAGGTAGCACAGTTGCAATGTTCTGAAAATGCCTCTTTATTATGTTTTTAACATTGAACACAACTTCTTAATATCCTTTTGAGCAACTTACATCTTTCTGTGTCTAAAAGAACATGAAAGATTAGATTTTTTTAACATCTTTATTGGAGTATAATTGCTTTACAATGTTGTGTTAGTTTCTGCTGTATAACAAAGTGAATCAGCTATATTTTAAAGGTCACTCTTTCCTATACAAAAAAGGAGAAGTTATAATGAGTAAAGACAAGCACTTATCAAGCCCAAACTCCTAATTCTTAAATTCTCCTGATAGTTGTTCAAGGTGACAGAGATATTTCCTGCTGAGAATTTATTAGGGAACCAGAAAAGTTCTGGAAGGGACCATTCACTGTACATTGGGGTTATATCTCTCAATGACAGTTTTCCTTCCACGCACTATCCCGTGTTCTATAACCTTCCTTGGTAGCAAGCTACAGCCTTAAGGTAGCAACTCTTCTAGTTAAGATGCCTTTCATTCCTGTGGCATTTTCTGGATTCAGGCAACACAAGGGGTCTAAATGGCCTCTGACTTAAGCACCTGTACACCCTGTGGGAGCTAACAAAATGTACCTGGCTGATTACTACTGCCTGTGTTGATTTTGAATAATAAGAATTTCAAAGACTGCTTTTAAACTTGAATTTCTAGCCCTGATATAAACTGCAGGTACATTCTCTACTTTTTTAACAGATGAATAAATTTCCCACTGTGATTCATAACCTTTTGACTTATGTTAACAATGCTGAGGCTGGCTGGCATTAGGTAAACCTGGATGCCTGTCTTGTTTCAGTATCAGTTTGAAAGCAACCAGGTTGTCTAGAGGGAAAAAAGGAAGGGAGCAGATGGGCTATTCGGAAACCTCACGATCTTTCCTCTCACAAGGGTTCCCCTTGAGACAAAGGATAGAAAGTAATCCAGAAGAAAATAAGAGACACAGTGAAATAAAACACCCTATTTCCAGCTAGGATGAGTGTTATCTTTGTGAAATTGATGCATTGCCAGTGAGGTCTCTGCAGGTATCAGGCTTGGTGATGAATCATGTAATGTGAATATTGATTTAGAATCTAATAATTAAATCGAATTTGCTTTCCCAGGTTAACACATCTCTTCTTCTCCTGCAGGTAATCCCTGCTGTGACAGAGCAGGACTTAGGCCTCCAGGCAGTAAAGGGCTTCCTTAGCCTAAAAACTTATCTAGTAGTTCCTTACATTCCTTTTAGTTTGCAATTCACCACCTTCTTTCACGACTTCCAAGTGCAGTCTCAGGTCCAGCTACTATTGAATGACTGACCTCTTCCAGTTCATAAACCTCCCTTTCCCATGAGCAGTTGGGCAATTTCCTTCAGAGGCCACTAGGAGGCACCTCATGCATAACAAAGTCCCTGCTGAACAGTAAAATAGCTACCAAATTGCTCAGATATCCCAGGAATTACTCTTTTAGAGAATTGCTCAAGGCCCTCTAGAGCCACACTAGGGCAGCAAGTCTAAGTATTATGCATATGACACTACTCTGAAACCCCTTTTGTGTGACCTAAGTTAGGGCTCTGAGTTCTTTTTCCAGTTTTTCCTAAAGTGACTTTGGAGCAGGTCAGTATAGTCACTGCATCACTTACCCTTAGCGATATCTCAACTCATATAACCAGGAGTCTAACAACCACACAGTACCTTTGTACAACTTCTCCCACTTTAAGAGCTGAATAGCATATGTGGAAAAAAGTTTGCTGGCATCAGAGATTGGGTGTGCAAGTGTGTGCGCCAGACCATGTAAATGGGGGGGGGGGTGCCATGTGTGGAAGTAAATGTCAAAACACTACTTAAAGAAATTAAAGAAGACTCAAATAAATGAAAAGGCAACCCATGTCCATGGATTGAAAGACTTAATATTGTTAAAATGTAAATATTGCCCAAAGCAGTTTACAGATTCAATGTAATCCCTATCAAAATGCCAATGGCGTTTTTTGAAGAAATACAAAACTCCATCCTAAAATGCATATCTAAACTCAAATAGCCAGAATTATCTTGAAAAGGAACAAAGTTGGAGGTCTCACACTTCTGATTTCAAAACTTATTACAAAGTTACAGTCATCAAAACAGTGTGGTATTAGTGTAAAGTCAGGCATATAGACCATGGGATAGAACCGACAGCCCAGAAATAAACTCTCACATATATGGTGAAATTATTTTCAACAATGGTGCCAAGATTATATGGGAAAAGGACAATCTTATCAACAAGTGGTGCTGGGAAAACTGGACATCCAAATGCAAAAGAATAAAGTTTGACCCTTATACATCATATACAAAAAATATTTCAAAATTGATCAAAGACTGAAAAATATAAAACTCCTCAAAGAAAACACAGGGGAAAAGCTTTTATGACATTGGATTTAGATCTGGCAATGCATTCTTAAATATGACACTGAAAGCACAGGCAACAAAATCAAAAATAGATAAATGGAACTATATCAAACAAAAACCTTTGCGCATCAAAGGACATAATCAACATAGGTTAAAGATGCAACCTATGGAATGGGAGAAAATATTTTCCAACTACCTGTATGATTAGGGGTTAATATCTAGAATATATAAAGAGCTCCTAAAACTCAACCACAAAAAAAGCAAATAACCCAAGTAAAAATTGAGCTATGGAATTAAATAAACATTTCTTCAAAGATTACATGCAAATGGCCAAGGAGCATATGAAAAGATAATCAACATCATTACTCATTAGGGAAATGCAAATCAAAACCACTGAATGAGATATCACTTCAATCACATTAGGATGGCTACTATCAAAAAAAAAAAAAAAACAGAAAGTAACAAGTACTGGTGAGGATGTAGAGAAATTGGAACCCTGTGCACTACTGGTGAGAATATAAAATGGTGCAGTCACTGTGGAAAACAATATGACAATTCCTCAAAAAATTAAAAATAGAATTATCAGCAATCCCACTTCTGGCTATATATCCAAAAGAATTAAAAACCAGTATCTCAAAGAGAGACTGGCACACCCATGTTCATAGCAGCAATATTTACAATAGCCAAGAAGTAAAAGCAACCCAAGTGTCCATAGATGGAGATATGGATAAACAAAATGTGGTATATACATACAATGGACTATAATTCAGCCTTAAAATGGAAGGAAACTCTGTCATATGCTACAACATTGATGAACCTTGAGGACATTATGTAAGTGAAATAAACCAGTCACAAAAATCAAATACGGTATGATTCCATTTATATGAGGTATCTAAAGTAGGCAAATTCATAGAAAAAAAGTATTGGGTTCACCAAAAATTCCTTCGGTTTTTAAGTAAAAATAAAAGACACATTTTTCATTTTCACCAAGAACTTTATTGAAGAACGAATTCACTGTTTTGTTCCACTACCTTCTGCCATTTTTCAGGCAGCTTCAGAATTCCATCTTCCCAAAACTTTTTAACTTTTTGAGCAGAGAACTGTTCCAGGTGCCTTTTACAGTCTTCCAGGGAATTGAAATTTTTTCCATTAAGAGAATTTTGTAAAGACCAAAATAAATGGAAATCCAAAGGCGCAATGTCTGGTGAATACGGCAGATGAACCAGAACTTTCCAGTTAAGCTGTAACAGTTTTTCCCTGGTGGTCAAAGAAACACGCGGTCTTGCATTATCTTGATGGAAGATTATGCGTTTTCTGTTGACCAATTCCAGATGCTTTTCATCGAGTGCTGCTTTCAGTTGGTCTAATTGGGAGCAGTACTTGTTGGAATTAATCGTTTGGTTTTCCAGGAGGAACTCATAATAGAGGACTCCCTTCTAATACCACCATATACACATCACTTTCTTTGGATGAAGACTGGCCTTTGGTGTGGTTGGTAGCAGTTCATTTCGCTTGCCCCATGATCTCTTCCATTCCACATTATTGTACAGTAACCACTTTTCATCATCCGTCACAATTTGTTTTAAAAACGGAACGTTTTCATTACGTTTAAGTAGAGAATCACATGTGGAAATATAGTCAAGAAGGGTTTTTCGCTTATGACATATCTAAAACTCTATCCACCCACCAGTCTTTCAAATTTTTAAATCATTTCAAAGTTCGATGCAGATAGTGTGCTTTACTCCTCAGAAAACATATTATTAACTAAAGTTCAATAGTTGGGGACTATAGGTGGCTGGTATATAGATTCTTACTGTACAATTCTTTTAAGCTTTTCTTCTATGGTTGACATTTCTCTTAGTGAAATGTTAGAAAAATTACGATTATTTCAGTCAAGTTCAACTGTACCCTCAAGTCCACCTATGGGCCCCTATTGTGCCTTTATACAGACTTCTGCCACAGTAACTTCTTAAACGTTATAGCTTTTAGTTGTTTTACCTTGCTATATTCTATACTCTACTGGGAGTTCATTGAGGATTGAGACTGTGCCTTACCTCTGTATTTTGACGTTTTGCACACTGGTACATAGTAGATATTATTTAATGTATATTGAATAAATCAATCCTAAAATAAATGATTAGTAAATGACTATGTATTCATTCAACTGACAAACATTTCTTTGGTTCCTATAACTATCGTTCACTGCATGCTTATAACATGCCAAGAACTTTGTTAGATACTCTGCCCACACTTCCTCACTTAAGTTTCAAAACAACCTATGGTTTATATATTAATTAAGTTTTACAAGTAAAGCAACTGAGACTCTAAGAAGTTAATAATTTACCCTAGATCACAGAGCCAGTAACTGGTGGAGTTGGGATTCAGCTCCTGACTCCAAGATCCATGTACTGAACCACCTTAGACTGCAAACTATTTCTGTGCAGTAATGCATGTTTTCTGCTTATTATGTGCTGTATACTTCACCAGGCACTGGAGAAGCCAAGAGGGAAAAACAGATCCATGAACATGAAGGAAGACACAAAATGTGTGATAAATAAATGTCTGTGTCTAGACAAGTTCTCATACCCCACATAATGCTTCATGAAGCTGTGTAGTAATGACTGAATTATGTCCTCTCCCACTACATACACACACACACGCATGCACACGCACATGCACACGCACATGCGTGTGTGCGCCCACGCTCATGTACTCCCTAAATAATTGCTTTCATCAGCCTTGAAAATCAAAGAAAAAGCAGCCTTCTTCCCTCTAGCTGTTCTGGAGCATTTGGGGGTGGCACTTCAGTGCATTCTTTTGCAAATGATTGCTTTGCCTCAGGAGAGAGATTAATTGGTTTCCATGGTCAGCTACCTTCTTAGAGAAAAATCTGTCAAGAGGAGAATTGGGAAAGCAAAACCCTGTGTGTGCATCTTTTTTTAAGCAGTACTGAGCATTCTGAATGAACAATTCTGAGTGCATATGTGACTTCTTAGCTTACCCTTCACAAAAAGGAATTCAAAATTGGAATCCTGGTTGTTTCTTTCTGAGGTATCTAAATGGATAATTTTCTCTAAATATAATAAAGTTTATGTTACAATCAATTATAATAGCTAGAATTTATTGAGCATTTACTATAGGCCAGGCCCTATACTATGGGTTTTACACAACTTAGTAATGTAATTGTCACAACAATCTTATGAGTAAGGCACTATTATTACTAATCCCACCTTACAAATGAGGATGTGTGGTGTCAGAAAGGTTAAAGACCTTGCCAGTATCACAGCGGAAGGAGGCAGAGCCTGTGCTCCACCCACTTCTCTCTTGATTTCAGAGTTCATGTGCTCAATGAACTACTATGATTTACTCTCATCCTATAGGAGGAAGGAAAGCAAATGGTCATCCTAAAAGAACATTCAGCAATAGCAAGCAAATTGCAGCCAGGAGAAACATCTTAGATTCTCCTAGTCTCTCCCCTCATTCTCCCTCAAGCCCCCACTTCACCTCCTACCCCCACCGTACCCCCGACCTGACTGTGTTAAGGACTCAGCAAGAAAACTGCCTGTTGTCTGCAAGCCAGGAAGAGAGCTCTCAACAGAACCCAACCATGCTGGCACCCTGATCTCAGACTTCCCAGCCTCCAGAATGTATGAAACAAATGTCCATTGTTCAGGCACCCACTCTGTGGTATTTTGTTACAGCAGACCGGGCTAGGACAATTATATTCAATTAAAATGTATTGATTCAGCCATTGCCTATTACAGGCAATAGAAAATTGGTTCAATAGAAAATATTTTATTAACCAATGGTATGCACTATAAAAAGCTGGAAAACCAGAAACAAGGCACAATACCTATAAGCATCTTTGTATTTATTTAGAAATGTATAGGTCTCTTATGCTTAGCATTTCTTTTCAGTTTAAAAGTGAATGTAGGACCTAAATAGACATTTCTCCAAAGAAGATATACAGATTGCCAACAGACACATGAAAGAATGCTCAACATCATTAATCATTAGATAAATGCAAATCAAAACTACAATGAGATATCATCTCACACCGGTCAGAATGGCCATCATCAAAAAATCTACAAACAATAAATGCTGGAGAGGGTGTGGAGAAAAGGGAACCCTCTTGCACTGTTGGTGGGAATGTAAATTGATACAGCCACTATGGAGAACAGTATGGAGGTTCCTTAAAAAACTAAAAATAGAACTACCATACGACCCAGCAATCCCACTACTGGGCATATACCCTGAGAAAACCATAGTTCAAAAAGAGTCATGTACCAAAATGTTCACTGCAGCTCTATTTACAATAGTCAGGACGTGGAAGCAACCGAAGTGTCCATCAACAGATGAATGGATAAAGAAGATGTGGCACATATATACGATGGAATATTATTCAGCCATAAAAGGGAACAAAACTGAGTTATTTGTAGGGAGGTGGATGGACCTAGAGACTGTCATACAGAGTGAAGTAAGTCAGAAAGAGAAAAACAAATACCGTATGCTAACACATATATATGGAATCTAAAAAAAAAAAAATGGTCATGAAGAACCTAGGCACAAGATGGGAATAAAGATGCAGACCTACTAGAGAATGGACTTGAGGATACGGGGAAGGGGAAGGGGAAGCTGGGACAAAGTGAGAGAGTGGCATGGACATATATACACTACCAAACGTAAAATAGATAGCTAGTGGGAAGCAGCCACATAGCACAGGGAGATCAGTTCGGTGCTTTGTGACCACCTAGAGGGATGGGATAGGGAGGGTGGGAGGGAGGGAGATGCAAGAGGGAAGAGATATGGGGACATATGTATATGTATAACTGATTCACTTCGTTATAAAGCAGAAACTAACACACCATTGTAAAGCAATTACATTCCAATAAAGATGTTAAAAAAAAAAAGTGAATGTAGGGACTTCCCTGGTGGTGCAGTGGTTAAGAATCTGCCTGCCAATGCAGGGAACACGGGTTGGAGCCCTGGTCCAGGAGGATCCCACATGCCGCAGAGCAACTAAGCCCATGCACCACAACTACTGAGCCTCGTGGGCTCTAGAGCCCACAAGCCAGAACTACTGAGCCCGTGTGCCACAACTACTGAAGCCCGCATGCCTAGAGCCCATGCTCTGCAACAGGAGAAGCCACCGCAATGAGAAGCCTGCATACCACAACGAAGAGTGGCCTCCGCTTGCCACAACCAGAGAGAGCCTGCGCACAGCAATGGAGATCCAATGCAGCCAAAAACTAAAATAAATAAATAAATATATTTTTTTTAAAGTAAAAAAAGATTATTTAAAAAAAGTGAATGTACCTATAGCCAAAACAATCCTGACAAAGAACAAACTGGAGTACTCACACTTCACAGTTTCAAAACTTACTACAAAGCTACAGTAACCAAAACACTGTGGTGCTGGCATAGGATAGACAGACCAATGTAACAGAATTGAGTCCATAAATAAATCTATATATCTATGATCACTCGATATTCAGTGAGGGTGCCAAGACCATTCAATGGGAGAATAAACAGTCCTTTTAACAAATGGTGCTCGGACAATTGGATATCTTGTGCAAAGGAATAACATTAGACCCCTATCTCACACCATGCACAAATGTTAACTCAAAGTGGATCAGGGACCTACACGTATGAGGTAAAACTATAAAATTCCTAGAAGGAAACAAGGGAATAAATCTTCATGACCTTGGGTTATGCAATGGTTTTATTACACCAAAAAGTTTAAGTGACAAAAGAAAAATTAGATAACGGACTTCATAAAATCTAAAACCTTTTGTGCTTCAAAAGACATCATCAGGAATATGAAAAGACAACCCACAAAATGGGAGAAAATATTTGCAAATCATATTACTAATAAGTATCCAGAACATGTATTTAATAATAAAAAGGCAATAAAATAATAAAAAGACAAATAACCCAAGTAAAAAACGATCAAAGTATCTGAATAGGCATGTCTCCAAAAAAGGGCATAAAAATGGCCAATAAGCATGTGAAAAGATGCTCAACATCACTAGATAATAACAAGTGTTGGCAAAGATATAGAGAAATGGATCCCTCATATATTGCTGATGAGAGTGTAAAACGGTACATTTTGGGAAAATGTTTGGTACTTCATCAAAATGTTAAATGTACAGTTACCATATGACCCAGCAATCACACTCCTAGGTGTATACCCAAGAGATATGAAAACATACATACACTCACTTGTACAAGAATGTTCCTAGCAGCATTAATAATGGCCAAAAAGTGGAAATAATCCAAATGTCCATCAGTTGATAAATGAGTAAATAAAATGTGACATATCCATACAAAGGAATATTATTAATCTAAGAAGAAATGGAGTACTGATAACATGCTACAACATGGATTAGCCTTGAAAACATGCTAACTGAGAAAGAAGCTGGTGACAAAAGACCACATATATTGGGTTGGCCAAAAAGTTCATTCGGTTTTAAGTAAAAATAAAAGACTTTTTTCATTTTCACCAAGAACTTTGTTGAACAATGTATTCACTAACCGAACGAACTTTTTGACAAACCCAATACAATAACATTTTTACAAAATGTCAAGAATAGGTAATCCACAGAGGATGGGGGTTGGTGGATAACAGCTAAGGAGTATGGAGTTTATTTTGGTGTTAATGAAAACGTTATAAGGTTAAATTGTAGTAATAGTTCCACAATTCTGTTAATATACTAAAAAACACTGAACTTCACACTTTAAATGGGTGAATTTTATTGTATATGAAATACAGCTCAAAGCTGTGTAAAAAAAGAATAAAAATGAAAATACCTTAAAGTTTTCCTTACTTATTTTTGTTGGTCACATAATCTTTTTTTTCTTTTTTGTCTTTACAAACATAATTTTTTATTTGCTATGTGGAATAAAGACTGGGGAAGGGAGACACAAAAGTTAGAGACACCAGTTAAGAGGGTATTGTATTACAAGGGTACAAAATAATAGGAAAGGGCAATTACAGAGGTAATTAGGAGAGAAAGCCAATTCAGGAAATTGCATTCCTTTCTAATTGATAGACTTCCAAGAATTGGTTTTTTTTTCTTAACATCTTTATTGGAGTAGAATTGCTTTACAATGTGTGAGTTTCTTCTGTATAACAAAGTGAATCAGCTATACGTATACATATATCCCCATATCCCCTCCTTCTTGTGTCTCCCTACCCCACCCCTCTAAGTGGTCACAAAACACCAACCTGACCTCCCTGTGCTATGCAGCTGCTTCCCACTAGCTACCTATTTTACACTTGAGAGCGTATATATGTCAATGCTACTCTCTCACTTCATCCCAGCTTACCCTTCCCCCTCCCCGTGTCCTCAAGTCCATTCTCTACATCTGCATCTTTATTCCTATCCTGCCCCAAGGTTCATCAGAACCATTTTTTTTAATTCCATATACATGTGTTAGCATATGGTATTTGTTTTTCTCTTTCTGGCTTACTTCACTCTGTATGACAGTCTCTAGGTCCATCCACCTCATTACAAATAGATCAATTTCATTTTTTTATGGCTGAGTAATATTCCATTGTATATATGTGCCACTTCTTCTTTATCCATTCATCTGTCGATGGACACTTAGGTTGCTTCCATGTCCTGGCTATTGCAGCTCAATATCAAAAAAACAAACAACCCAATCCAAAAATGGGCAGAAGACCTAAATAGACATTTCTCCAAAGAAGATATACAGATTGCCAACAAACACATGAAAGGATGTTCAACATCATTAATCATTAGAGAAATGCAAATCAAAACTACTTTGATGTATCACCTCACACCGGTCAGAATGGCCATCATCAAAAAATCTACAAACAATAAATGCTGGAGAGGGTGTGGAGAAAAGGGAACCCTCCTGCACTGTTGGTGGGAATGTAAATTGATACAGCCACTATGGAGAACAGTATGGAGGTTCCTTAAAAAACTGAAAATAGAACTACCATATGACCCAGCAATCCCACTACTGGGCAAATACCCTGAGAAAACCATAATTCAAAAAGAGACATGGGTCACATAATCTTTAAGTAAATTAGACTTGAGCTCAATTTTTTAAAAAATCTCATATTGTCTGTCACATTTAATTGGCTTATCTTTTATCACAATAAAGCATAGTGTAAGTGAATACTAAGTGGCATGCTAATTTTGAGAGAAAATAAAAACTGGTTACACAGATGATAATACTTCATGTGTTGTACAAATTATGGAATACATCTTCAACTGAAGAAGTATATTTCAATTTATATTTGAATATAGTTGACTGAAAATGAAGAATACTTTGAAGTTGTCTTATATGACAAAGGATGCAGGTATACCCTTTGAAAATTACAGCCTTTAAAATTCTTAAAATTTTTCTTTTAGGAAGAGTTAGTTACCTATAGCCATGGTGTACCACAACCTAAATTAAGACAGCCTTAATAGCAGAAGTCCTCCTTCTCTTCTTCTTTCACTTCTTCCTCCTCCTTTCTTCATAATAACTGCCATTTATGGAGTATTTGCTATCTTCTTTAAAAACAACATCTCATTCTACAACTGCCCATGAGGTAGGTACTATTGTTATCACCATTTTACTAAGGAAGTGCCATTCACCTCATTGCCTAAATTCACACAGCTAATAAGTGATGAAATATAGAATCAATCCCAGGCCAACTGACTTCAAAATCAATGTTTTTAGTCACTGCCTTTCCTGTATGGGGATGCAATGCATTTTGGCAAAGTTACCAGCTCTATTTTCATTACAAAGGTGTATAGTGAATATTTCATCTGTAGGAAGAGAATCTGATAAAAATCCATTCAAGTTCAATGACTTACATAGCTCCATAAAACCCTCTTGCTGTCTCCTATGTTTAGCTTTTTTGCTTGCCTTTTACTAATTTTGATTAATTTTTCACCTGCATGGAGACTCACTCCTTCCCTGGTCCAGCAAACCACATCCTTTCCTTTCCCATTTTGTACCTCAAAGAAACCGTCTCCAAAACGACTTAGTTAAACAGACCATCCCATTCTGCCAGATCTACTCTAAACCCAAGTATTTATCCACACTTTGCACTTATTAAATAGTATATTGGTTAGGAACATGGGCTCTGGCGCTCAATCACCTTGATTTGAATGTTGATTCTCACAGTCAATACCTCTGTAACCTTTGGGTGACTTTCTTAAAACTCTATCCCTTGGTTCTCTCATCTGTAAATTGAGTGTAACAGTAGTACCTACATCATTGGATTGGGTGTTGTGGTGATCAAATGAGTTATTTATGTAAAGCATGCAAAATGGTGCCTGGCATATTGTAAAAGCTCATTAGATTTTAGCTATTAACTTATTCAAAAGAGGTTCTTTGTTCGCCTATATTCTGGAACTTTCCATTCCCTTAGGCTTCTGTCCTTCAACCATTACAGGAACCATGCAGCCCAGTGTAAATGCAGCAGCAACTGAAGGAGAATGAAGGATCAGTCTTTCCCCCTGTGTTGAGAGAAGTACACTGGGAACATTCACTCACGCTTGATAAAAGAAGACACTGACAAAAAAAAAAAAAAAGACACTGATGATAACCACAGAGATTCCCATTAAGCAAATGTGTTGTCCTGCAGCTGTTGCTCTGAAGATAAGAAATGCTGGATTCTTCAATAAGTACAGAGCATTAACTGGATAATTTTTAAAATGATAGAAATGACTCCCTAACATTAAGACCATGAGACAACTGCTTCCCAAGTTTTCTTCTGACCCTTAACAATTTTCTGTGGTTGAGGTAATTGAACTTCACTTGATTCTAGCGTAAAATATATTTCAAAGAACCACCTACTCTCTCACGCCCGGAATACATTATCTAGTGTAGACTGATCATCCTTCCCATACTTTTGATAAATTCCCTAGTCAGCAGAAATAATGTTAATGAAACATGAAGAGTCAATATTAATTAGAGTTAATGAAAAATTAAAACCCTTTTCTAATTACTATGTGTGTCTGACATTTTGCCCTCCCTGAAATATACAAGAAAACTAATTAATGAGTTTAATGCTGCACTTTCCTTTTACTACATTCTTGTAATGGGCTTAGCAAAGATTGTCAACAACTCCAAATCAAACATTTTCTTGAGGGCAGTTTTAAGCATGGAATTCCTACCCAGGATGCATCCATTCCCACCTGAGTAATGCCCACTGACAGGTGGGCACATGTGTGGTAGGATAGCTATGGCCTAGAAAGTCACTCAGTTTATATACTAGAGAGAAGTCTCTTCCTAGCTTTTGTACAATTATTGTCATCTTTTCCTCCATTCCACTTACAATCTGTAAGATAGAAACTAAACATATTACATAAAAATGTGTTTTTTTAATTGTTTGTCTAAAGAAATTTGAGGTATTTTGCTGAGTGAGGCAGAAGAGAAGAATGATTTTGCTCTAATTTTTTCTATTTTAAGTATAGAATGTGGATGCCAGCATGATTTCTGTGATGATTAGAGAATTCTACTTTAATTCCACTGAGGATACTATGATTAAGATATTAACCAATAGGTTAATGATTCTATTACCATAGATTTCTATTAGAAAGAGAGCTACAAATATATTCAGCTAATAATCTCAGGAACAATTCTCTAAATATAATCTAAACACATATTTCCTTTGGGCAGCTCTCAGTGACCATCTATCATGCTTATTTAGTGAACAAAAAAGCACACTTTAGCAACCAAGAAACAACTATCTTAACTTCTTTAATCTTAGTTGTTTTTATCATTTTATCTATTCTCTTCTTCCTTGTGCATATCTTACATTCATTTGTATTCTCATCTTCAATTTTTTTCTGACCTTTCGTTGTTGTTGTTGTTCACCTGCATTTATCCCTGACTTCTGCTAATCACGTTTCTATTTTTATATTCTAATCTTCCTGTTCTTCCTTAATGGTTTCTTGTGTCAAATAAAAACAAATCCAGACTTAGGTAAGATGAAACTTCTTCCAAAAAGACCTACTGCAATCGGGAGAACATTCCAACCTCAGGATCTGCAAGTGTCTCAAAACCAAACAGAAAAAGGCTTTTCTCATGTAGGGAGGGATCATCAGAGCCAACAGAAACTTTTGAGGGGAAACTAGTCAAAGGAGTGAGTAAGCAGATAGCATGTTCACGGGGGTCTGAAAGAAAATGTTTCTCACTGTGGTTTGCCCACTTCAATTCTATGGATGTGTTGTGTATTAGTCAGGGTTCTCCAGGAAAACAAAACCAACAGGATGTGTATACATAAAAAGACAACTGCCTCATGATTGTAGAGGCTTGGTAACCCTAAAATCTTCAAGGTAGGCCAGGCAGGATGGAGACCCAGGGAAGAGTGGCAGTTTGAGTCCAAGTGCAATCTTCTGGCAAAATTCCTTCTTGTCATGGGAAGACCAGTCTTTGTTCTATTAAGGCTTCACTGATTGGATGAGGCTCAATCGCATTATGGAGGGTAATCTGCTTTATTCAGTCTACCAATTTAAATGTTAATCTCATCCAAAAACACCTTCACAGAAACATCCAGAATAACATTTAACCAAATATCTGGGTATCATTGCCCAGCCAAGTTGATGCATAAAATTAAGCATCACATGCTGTTAAGGGGGGATGTTTTACATTTTAGTGCTTATTCAGACTTGGGGGAGCCAAAGTCCAAGAATCTATGGAGAAGAAAGAAACTCGATTAAAATTAAGTCAAAGTAAAGCAGAGGGTAAGAAATACACAATTGTGAGCACTTGGTCACGTCTTTGCTTTCAAACTTCAGTTTCCTGGATATGTTTGTCAGATTCAACACAGAGTAAGTACTTGATAAGACCATATGTTTACTATCATAACTAACACTTCTAGCTTCATCTCCTAGCTTCATTGTAAATGAGATAAGGGCACTGGAAGAGCTCACTGAAGAACTATTTTGAAGGGAAGGTAATTCAGTAGGTTAGGTAAAGAAATTAAAACAACGTAGATGTTTCAAAAATACAACTAACGTGAAAGGCTCGAAGAGTTTCAAAGATCCCATAAACTAGTAGTGATGTTAGATGACATATTTCATTAAGGATCAGGAATGCTTATACATTCAACAGTTATTATGTATTTACTGTGGGATGGCACTGTGCAAAGCAATGGCAATTCACATAAGGTTGAACAAAATGGAGACTCTTCCCTGATATTGTAGAGGTTACAGTAATAGTGGGAAGAGAGACACATGAGTGTATCATACAACTCCATGTCACTCGAGTGTCACCAAAAAAACGAATTGCTTACTTTCAGGTATATATGTGTAAGCATGCATGTAAAGATATACTATGTATATAATATATACGCCAATAAGTGTTTTATCTTTTAAGTCAATCAAATTAATAATATGGGGGAGCTTCAAGATGGCGGAAGAGTAAGACGCGGAGATCACATTCCTCCCAACAAATACATCAGAAATAAATCTACATGTGGAACAACTCTTACAGAACACCTACTGAACACTGGCAGAATAGCTCAGGCCTCCCAAAAGGCAAGAAACTCCCCACATAGCTGGGTAGGGCAAAAAAAAAAAAGAAAAAACAGAGACAAAAGAATAGGGACACGACCTGCACCAGTGGGAGGGAGCTGTGAAGGAGGAAAAGTCTCCACACACTAGGAAGCCCCTTCGTGGGCAGAGACTGTGGGTGGCGGAGGGGGGAAGCTTTGGAGCCACGGAGGAGAGCGCAGCAACAGGGGTGCGGAGGGCAAAGTGGAGAGATTCCCGTACAGAGAATTGGTGCCGACCAGCACTCACCAGCCCGAGAGGCTTGTCTGCTCACCCACTGGGATGGGTGGGGGCTGGGAGCTGAGGCTCGGGCTTCGGAGGTCGGATCCCAGGGAGAGGACTGGGGTTGGCTGCGTGAACACAGCCTGAAGGGGGCTAGTGCGCCACAGCTAGCTGGGAGGGAGTCCAGGAAAAAGTCTGGAGCTGCCGAAGAGGCAAGAGAATTTTCCTTGCCTCTTTGTTTCCTGGTGAGCAAGGAGAGGGGATTAAGAGCACCGCTTAAAGGAGCTCCACAGATGGGTGTGAGCTGCGGTTATCAGTGTGGACCCCAGAGACGGGCATGAGATGCTAAGGCAGCTGCTGCAGCCACCAAGAAGCCTGTGTGCAAGCACAGGTCACTATCCACACCACCCCTCCCGGGAGCCTGTGCAGCCCGCCACGGCAAGGGTCCCGTGATCCAGGGACAACTTCCCCAGGAGAACACACGGCATGCCTCAGGCTGGTGCAACGTCACGCTGACCTCTGCAGCCGCAGGCTTGCCCTGAACTCCGTACCCGCCTTCCCACCGGCCTGAGTGAGCCAGAGCCCCCGAAGCAGCTGCTCCTTTAACCGCGTCCTGTCTGAGTGAAGAACAGATACCCTCAGGCGACCTACGCGCAGAGGCAGGGCCAAGTCCAGGGCTGAACCCCAGGAGCTGTGCGAACAAAGATGAGAAAGGGAAATTTCTCCCAGCAGCCTCAGGAGCTGTGGATTAAATCTCCAAAATCAACTTGATGTACCCTGCATCTTGGAATACCTGAATAGACGATGAATCATCCCAAATTGAGGAGGTGGACTTTGGGAGCAACGATTTATATATTCTGTTCCCCTTTTCTCTCTTTGTGAGTATGTATGTGTATGCTTCTGTGTGTGATTTTGTCTGTATAGCTTTGCTTTTACCATTTGTCCTAGGGTTCTGTCTGTCCGTTTTTGTTTTTTTTTAGTATAGTTTTTAGCACTTGTTATCACTGGTGGATTTGTTTTTTGGTTTGGTTGCTCTCTTCTTTCTTTCTTTCTTTTTTTTTTATTACTTAAAAAAAATTTTTTTAATAATTAGTTTTTATTTTCATAACTTTATTTCATTCTATTTTGCTTTCTTTTATTTTACTTTATTTTATCTTCTTCTTTCGCTCTTTCTTTCTTTTCTCCATTTATTCTGAGCAATGTGGATGACAGGCTCTTGGTGCTCCAGCCAGGGGTCAGGGCT
The DNA here is from genome assembly GCF_028021215.1 of Eschrichtius robustus. Taxonomy (NCBI): domain Eukaryota; kingdom Metazoa; phylum Chordata; class Mammalia; order Artiodactyla; family Eschrichtiidae; genus Eschrichtius; species Eschrichtius robustus. The sequence goes on from NC_090845.1 coordinate 83,011,209, forward strand.
ATGCTGTTGAGATGGGAGAGCCAAGTTCAGGACTCTGCTACACAAGACACCTCCCAGCTCCACGTAATATCAAATGGCGAAAATCTCTCAGAGATCTCCATCTCAACACCAAGATCTAGCTCCACGTCACGACCAGCAAGCTACAGCGCTGGACACCCTATGCCAAACAACTAGCAAGACAGGAATACAACCCCCTTCATTAGGAGAGTGGCTGCCTAAAATTATAATAAGGCCAGAGACACCCCAAAACACACCACCAGACGTGGACCTGCCCACCAGAAAGACAAGATCCAGCCTCATCCACCAGAACACAGGCGCTAGTACCCTCCACCAGGAAGCCTACACAACCCACTGAACCAACCTTAGCCACTGTGGACAAACACCAAAAACAACAGGAACTAGGAACCTGCAACCTCCGAAAAGGAGACCTCAAACACAGTAAGTTAAGCAAAATGAGAAGACAGAAAAACACACAGCAGATGAAGGAACAAGGCAAAAACCCACCAGACCTAACAAATGAAGAAGAAATAGGCAGTGTACCTGAAAAAGTATTCAGAATAATCATAGTAAAGATGATCCAAAATCTTAGAAATAGAATGGAGAAAATACAAGAAACATTTAACCAGGACCTAGAAGAGCTAAAGAGCAAACAAACAGTGATGAACAACACAATAAATGAAATTAAAAATTCTCTAGAAGGAATCAATAGCAGAATAACTGAGGCAGAAGAACGGGTAAGTGACCTGGAAGATAAACTAGTAGAAATAACTACTGCAGAGCAGAATAAAGAAACAACAATGAAAAGAATTGAGGACAGTCTCAGAGACTTCTGGGACCACATTAAACACACCAGCATTCGAATTATAGGGGTCCGAGAAGAAGAAGAGAAAAAGAAAGGGACTGAGAAAATATTTGAAGAGACTATAGTTGAAAACGTCCCTAATATAGGAAAGGAAATAGTTAATCAAGTCCAGGAAGCACAGAGAGTCGCATACAGGATAAATCCAAGGAGAAACACGCCAAGACACATATTAATCAAACTACCAAAAATTAAATACAAAGAAAAAATATTAAAAGCAACAAGGGAAAAACAAAAAATAACACACAAGGGAATCACCATGAGGTTAACAGCTGATCTTTCAGCAGAAACTCTGCAAGCCAGAATAGAGTGGCAGGATATACGTAAAGTGATGAAGGAGAAAAACCTACAACCAAGATTACTCTACCCAGCAAGGATCTCATTCAGATTTGACAGAGAAATTAAAACCTTTACAGACAAGCAAAAGCTAAGAGAATTCAGCACCACCAAACCATCTCTAAAACAAACACTAAAGGACTTCTCTACGCAGGAAACAGAGGAGAACGAAAAGACCTACAATAAAAAACCAAAACAATTAAGAAAATGGTAATACGAACATACATATCGATAATTACCTTTAATGAAATGGATTAAATGCTCCAACCAAAACACACAGACTGGCTGAATGGATACAAAACCAAGACCTGTATATATGCTGTCTACAAGAGACCTACTTCAGACTTAGGGACACATACAGACTGAAAGTGAGGGGATCGAAAAAGATATTCCATGCAAATGGAAATCAAAAGAAAGTTGCAGTAGCAATTCTCGTATCAGACAAAATAGACTTTAAAACAAACACTATTACAAGAGACAAAGAAGGACACTACATAATGATCAAGGGATGAATCCAAGAAGAAGTTATAACTATTGTAAATATTTATGCACCCAACATAGGGGCACCTGAATACATAAGGCGGATACTAACAGCCATAAAATGGGAAATCGATAGTAACACAATCATAGTAGGGAACTTTAACACCCCACTTTTACCAATGCACAGATCATCCAAAATGAAAATAAATAAGGAAACACAATCTTTAAATGATACAATAAACAAGATGGACTTAATTGATATTTATAGGATATTCCATCCAAAAACAACAGAATACACATTCTTCTCAAGTGCTCATGGAACAGTCTCCAGGATAGATCATATCTTGGGTCACAAATCAAGCCTTGGTAAATTTAAGAAAATTGAAATGGTATCAAGGATCTTTTCTGACCACAATACTATGAGAGTACATATCAATTACAGGAAAAAATCTGTAAAAAATACAAACAAATGGAGACTAAACAATACACTACTTAATAACCAAGAGATCACTGAAGAAATCAAAGAGGAAATCAAAAAATACCTAGAAACAAATGACAATGAAAACACGACGACCCAAAACCTTTGGGATGCAGCAAAAGCAGTTCTAACAGGGAAGTTTAGAGCAATACAATCCTATCTTAAGAAACAAGAAACATCTCAAATAAACAACCTAAACTTACACCTAAAGCAATTAGAGAAAGAAGAACAAAAAAACCCCAAAGTTAGCAGAAGGAAAGAAATCATAAAGATCAGATCAGAAATAAATGAAAAAGAAATGAAGGAAACAATAGCAAAGATCAATAAAACAAAAAGCTGGCTCTTTGAGAAGATAAACAAAATTGATAAACCATTAGCCAGCCTCATCAAGAAAAAAAGGGAGAAGACTCAAACCAATAGAATTAGAAATGAAAAAGGAGAAGTAACAACTGACACTTCAAAAATACAAAGGATCATGAGAGATTACTACAAGCAACACTATGCCAATAACATGGACAACCTGGAAGAAGTGGACAAATTCTTAGAAATGCACAACCTTCCGAGACTGAACCAGGAGGAAATAGAAAATATGAACAGACCAATCACAAGCACTGAAATGGAAACTGTGATTTAAAACCTTCCAACAAACAAAACGCTAGGACCAGAGGGATTCACAGGCGAATTCTATCAAACATTTAGAGAAGAGCTAAAACCTATCCTTCTCAAACTCTTCCAAAATATTGCAGAGGGAGGAACACTCCCAAACTCATTCTACGAGGCCACTATCACCCTGATACCGAAACCAGACAAAGATGCCACAAACAAAGAAAACCAGAAGCCAATATCACTGATGAACACAGATGCAAAAATCCCCAACAAAATACCAGCAAACAGAATCCAACAGCACATTAAAAGGATCATACACCATGATCAAGTGGGGTTTATCCCAGGAATGCAAGGGTTCTTCAATATATGCAAATCAATCAATGTGGTACACCATATTAACAAATTGAAGGAGAAAAACCATATAATCATCTCAATAGATGCAGAGAAAGATTTCGACAAAACTCAACACCCATTTATGATAAAAACCCTCCAGAAAGTAGGCATAGAGGGAACTTTCCTCAACATAATAGAGGCCATATATGACAAACCCACAGCCAACATCATCTTCCATGGTGAAAAACTGAAACCATTTCCACTAAGATCAGGAACAAGACAAGGTTGCCCACTCTCACCACTATTATTCAACATAGTTTTGGAAGTGTTAGCCACAGCAATCAGAGAAGAGAAAGAAATAAAAGGAATCCAAATCGGAAAAGAAGTAAAGCTGTCAGTGTTTGCAGATGACATGATACTGTACATAGAGAATCCTAAAGATGTTACAAAAAAACTACTAGAGCTAATCAATGAATTTGGTAAAGTAGCAGGATACAAAATTAATGCACAGAAATCTCTTGCATTCCTATACACTAATGATGAAAAATCTCAAAGTGAAATTAAGAAAACACTCCCATTTACCATTGCAACAAAAAGAATAAAATATCTAGGAATAAACCTACCTCAGGAGACAAAAGACCTGTATGCAGAAAATTATAAGACACTGATGAAAGAAATTAAAGATGATACAAATAGATGGAGAGATATACCATGTTCTTGGATTGGAAGAATCAACATTGTGAAAATGACTCTACAACCCAAAGCAATCTACAGATTCAAAGCAATACCTATCAAACTACCAATGGTATTTTTCACAAAACTAGAACAAAAAAAATTCACAATTTGTATGGAAACACAAAAGACCCCAGATAGCCAAAGCAATCTTGAGAAAGAAAAACAGAGCTGGAGGAATCAGGCTCCCTGACTTCACAGTATACTACAAATCTACAGTAATCAAGACAGTATGGTACTGGCACAAAAACAGAAATATAGATCAATGGAACAGGATAGAAAGCCCAGAGGTAAACCCACACACATATGGTCACCTTGTCTTTGATAAAGGAGGCAAGAATATACAGTGGAGAATACACAGCCTCTTCAATAAGTGCTGCTGGGAAAACTGGACAGCTACATGTAAAAGAATGAAACTAGAACACTCCCTAACACCGTACACAAAAATAAACTCAAAATGGATTAAATACCTAAATGTAAGGCCAGACACTATCAAACTCTTAGAGGAAAACATAGGCAGAACACTCTATGACATAAATCACAGCAAGGTCCTTTTTGACCCACCTCCTAGAGAAATGGAAATAAAAACAAAAATAAACAAATGGGACCTAATGAAACTTCAAAGCTTTTGCACAGCAAAGGAAACCATAAACAGGACGTAAAGACAACCCTCAGAATGGGAGAAAATATTTGCAAATGAAGCAATGGACAAAGGATTAATCTCCAAAACATACAAGCAACTCATGCAGCTCAATATCAAAAAAACAAACAACACAATCCAAAAATGGGCAGAAGACCTAAATAGACATTTCTCCAAAGAAGATATACAGATTGCCAACAAACACATGAAAGAATGCTCAACGTCATTAATCATTAGAGAAATGCAAATCAAAACTACAATGAGATATCACCTCACACCAGTCAGAATGGCCATCATCAAAAAATCTAGAAACAATAAATGCTGGAGAGGGTGTGGAGAAAAGGGAACCCTCTTGCACTGTTGGTGGGAATGTAGATTGATACAGCCACTATGGAGAACAGTATAGAGGTTCCTTAAAAAACTAAAAATAGAACTACCATATGACCCAGCAATCCCACTACTGGGCATATACCCTGAGAACACCATAATTCAAAAAGAGTCATGTACCAAAATGTTCACTGCAGCTCTATTTACAATAGTCAGGACATGGAAGCAACCGAAGTGTCCATCGACAGATGAATGGATAAAGAAGATGTGGCACATATATACAATGGAATATTACTCAGCCATAAAAAGGAACGACATTGAGTTATTTGTAGTGAGGCGGATGGATCTAGAGTCTGTCATACAGAGTGAAGTAAGTCAGAAAGAGAAAAACAAATACCGTATGCTAACACATATATATATGGAATCTAAAAAAAAAAAAATGGTCATGAAGAACCTAGGGGCAAGAAGGGAGTAAAGACACAGACCTACTAGAGAATGGACTTGAGGATACAGGGAGTGGGAAGGGTAAGCTGGGACAAAGTGAGAGAGTGGCATGGACATACATACACTACCAAATGTAGAATGGATGGCTGGTGGGAAGCAGCTGCATAGCACAGGGAGATCAGCTCGGTGCTTTGTGACCACCTAGAGGGGTGGGATGGGGAGGGTGGGAGGGAGGGAGATGCAAGAGGGAAGAGATATGGGGACATATGTATATGTATAACTGATTCACTTTGTTATAAAGCAGAAACTAACACATCACTGTAAAGCAGTTATACTCCAATAAAGATGTTTTTAAAAAAAGTATTAATATGAACTCTAGCTTTGAATTATAAAACTGTTCATAAGGCTGGAAAGAAAAAAAAACTTATTTTTTCTTGTAATTATATGATCTTTCATATCTTTCATATAGAATTGTCCCTTTGCCTAGAATACTTCTTATCCCACTTATGTTCACAGGGCCAAATCCTACTCATCTTTCAAGATACAATTCAAATGTCACTTTCTCTGTGACGATTTCCTTTATCTCTGGCTCAAGCTGTTAACTGTTCCTTAATCTGTTCCCATAGCACTTTGCAAACAGGTTTTTATTTCTTTCCATTTTAGGTTGAAAGTATTTGTTTACTCATATCTCTCCCACCAAACTATTAGCTACTTGAGAATAGCCACCGTGTCTTTCTGAGCTTTGCAAATTAGAGCTTAGCACAGCGTCTGCTGATACACAAGAAGTGTACTGAGTGAAAGAATGAATAAATAAATGAATCTTCATGTCATACAATTGAATGGTATGTTGCTTGGATGGATGATGTGTTTATCAGTCAAAATCACCTGGATTATGTTGTAGGTACAGGTTTAAAACAACAGAGGTTTATTTATACCTCACACTGATCTACAGGGAAGATCTTTTCATCATAATCACTCAGAGTTTACAGAGCAGCCAATGTCATGAATTTTGCTGGCTACCATGCCAGAAAAAAAACCAGCAATACTTAAAGGGTTTCACACAAAAATTAAATGTTGGGATCGGAAAGGAGACTTGCTATACGTCCACTCACAATCCTCTGGCAAAGCTGGTCTTCAGGCCACACCCAATCACAAAGAAGCCAAGAAAATAACAATCTTACCATTTGCCTGGAAGAAAAGAGCCAGTAAGCAGCACTAATGACTGCTGCACTTGACAACCAGCAACAAATATGTTTCTTGAATTCAGAAAGTCATCTTATGCATCAGCAGAAATCATATGTTTCAAAGTCATAAGGGCAATTCTAGGGGGGGAACTGATCTTGGGACACTATTCAAATTCAATCTAAAAGCCCTGTCTTTTCTATAGCACTGTGAAATAATATCTTAATATTCTCTAATGTTCATTATTATCCTTTTAAAAATCTCATGCTTTTTATTCCAGTTCATGTCAATATTTTGGCCAATAATTTGCTAGAATTTTCAACTGTAGTCTAAAGATTCTAAAAATATTGTTATGGGAATATCACGAGGCAAGGGTAAAACACTAATGTTATAATTTGACATTGCTCTAAGAAGTAGTTAACCTATTCCCCTTTTCATCAGATACTCATTTTAATTGATATAAATTAATTTTTTAGGGCCTGATTTCACCAAGCTGTGCTGGAATCTGACCTATTTAAACAGGCTTTGTATATAGAACTGTTAACCAGGTTAGAGAAGGGTAGTAGACAAGATCATAGAAACCAAATCCAGAGAGCACAATTTCTATATCTTCCCCCAAATAGCGGTACCACATACAGTATGGTACCAATAATTTTACAAAATAATTTTATAAATACGGTAATAGCAATAGGCAGTGTGACACAGGGGGAAGAGGCCTAGTCTTGGATCTAGAAGATCTGATTTTCTCAGCCCCTCTTATTTTAAGCTGTATAATTTTGAAACCTTCTCAAACTTTTCAAAGCCTCGGTTTTATGTGAAATGAGGACACTAATATTCTATCTGACTCCTAGGGCTCTTTAAAGACTCGTTTGAGACAATATATATGAAGGACCTGTAAAACATAAATGTCATATTCTTATTAGTACTTATATAACAGCATCCCTCAAAAAAACACTTAGGACACAAGATATTAGGTTCCATAACTCTCATCAATATTTTAAGAAAGAAGAATGGAGGGAGGAGGCAAGATGGTGGAGTAGAAGGACTTGAGCTCACCTCCTCTCACAAAAACGCCAAAATCACAATTAACTGCTGAACAACAATTGACAAAAAATACTGGAACCTACCAGAAAAGATATTCTACATCCAAAGACAAAGAAGAAGCCACAACAACAAGGTAAAAGGGGCACTTCTGTGATATAATCAAATCCCATACCTGCCAGGTGAGCGACCCACAAACTGGAAAATAATTATATCACAGACGTTCTCCCACAGGAGTGAGAGTTCTGAGTCCCACATCATGCTCCGCAGTCTGGGGTCTGGCATCGGAGGAGGAGCGCCTATAGCATTTGGCTCTGAAGGTCAGTGGGGCTTGAGAGCAGGAGTTCCACAGGATGTGGGAAAACAGAGACTCCACTCTTGGAGTACACACACAAGGTTTCACATGCACTGGGACCCAGGGTAAAGCAGTGACTCCATAGGAGCCTGGGCAGACCTACCTGCGTGTCTTGGAGGGTCTCCTGGGGAGGCGGGGGTCAGCTGTGGCTCACTGTGGGGGCAAGGACACTGGTAGCTGAGATCCTTGGGAATATTCATCAGTGTGAGTTCTCACAGAGGTCGTCATTTTGGCACTGAGGCCTGGCCCCACTCAACAGCCTGCAGGCTCCAGTGCTGGAATGCCTCAGGCCAAAGAACCAACAGGGTGGGAACACAACCCTATGCATCAACAGACAGGGTGGCTAAAGTCATACTGAGCTCAACAGCCACCTATAAACACACTCCTGAACACGGCCCTGCCCACCAGAGGGACAAGACCCAGCTCCACATACCAGTGGGCAGGACACAGTTCCTCCCCACCGGGAAGCCTGTGCAAGCCCCTGGACCAACCTCATCCACCAGGGGGCAGACACCAGAAGCAAGAGGAACTACAATCCTGCAGAATGCAGAACGGAGAATACAAACAGAAATTTAGAAAAAATGAGAAGGCAGAAAAATATATTCCAGACAAAGGAAGAAGATAAAACCCCAGAAGAACAACTAAGTGAAGTGGAGATAGGCAACCTGCTTGGAAAATAATACAGAATAATGATAGTAAGGATGACCCAAGATCTCAGGAAAAGAATGAAGGTACAGATTTTGAAGATACAAGAAATGTTTAACAAAGAGCTACAAGATTTAATGCATGAACAAACAGAGATAAACAATACGAAAATTGAAATGAAAAATACACTGGAAAGAATCAACAGCAGAAAAAATGAGGCAGAAGAACGAATACGTGAGCTGGAAGACAGATTGGTGGAAATAACTGCCACAGAACAGATAAAGAAAAAAGAAGGAAAAGAAAAGAGGACAGTCTAAGAGACCTCTGGTACAACATTAAACACACCAACATTTGCATTATAGGGGTCCCAGGGACATGGGAAAGCTCACTGGTAAAGGCAAACATACAGTAAAGGTAGGAAATCATCCACACACAAATATGAAATCAAACCCAGTAATCATGAAAGGAGGAAAGTACAAATGCAGGATATTAGAAATGCATTCGAAATTAAGAGACCAGCAACTTAAAACAATCTTGTACAGTATGTCCCCTATATACGAACCTTCAAGTTGCAAACTTTCAAAGATGCAAATGTGTGTTCATATGTCCAATCACGTAAGGCGTGAGTGAAATTGCAGCTTGCCCTCTGTCTCCTATTGCTGACGATCCTTCAGCTTTACCATCTCCTACCTCCTCTCTTGCCACTTTTATTCAACATAGTATTGGAAATGCTAGCCATGGCAATCAGAGAAGACAAAGAAATAAAAGGCATCTAAATTGGAAAAGAAGTAAAACTGTCACTGTTTGCAGATGAGATGATACTATACATAGGAAATCCTAAAGATGTTACCAGAAAACTACTAGAGCTCATCAATGAATTCGGTAAGGTTGCAGGATAAAAAATTAATACACAGAAATCTGTTGTATTTCTATACACCAACAACGAAAGATCAGAAAGAGAAATTAAGGAAACAATCCCATTTACCATTGCATCAAAAAGAATAAAATACCTAGAAATAAACCTACCTAAGGAGGCAAAACATGTGTACTCTGAAAACTATAAGATGCTGATGAAAGAAATTGAAGGTGACACAAACAGATGAAAAGATATACCATGTTCTAGATTGGAATAATCAATATTGTCAACATGACTATACTACCCAAGGCAATCTACAGATTCAATGCAATCCCTATCAAATTACCAATGGCATTTTTCACAGATCTAGAACAAAAATTTTTTTTAATTTGTATGGAAACACAAAGGACCCTGAATAAGCAAAGCAATCTTGAGAAAGAAAAACAGAGCTGGAGGACTCTGACTTCAGCCTCCCTGACTTTAAGCTATACTACAAAGCTAAAGTAATTAAAACAGTATGATACTGGCACAAAAACAGAAATATAGATCAATGGAATATGACAGAAAGCCCAGAAATAAAACCATGCACCTATGGTCAATTTATCTATGACAAAGGAGGCAAGAATACACAACGGAGAAAAGACAGTCTCTTCAATGAGTGGTGCTGGGGAAACTGGATTGCTACATGTAAAATAATGAAATTACAACATTCTCTAACACCATACACAAAAATAAACTCAAAGTGGATTAAAGACCACTAAATGTAAGACTGGATACTATAAAACTCTTAGAGGAAAACATAGGCAGAACACTCTTTGACATAAATCACAGCAGTATCATTTTGGTTTCACCTCCTAGAGTAATGAAAATAAAAACAAAAAATAAACAAATGAGACCTAATTAAACTTAAAGGCTTTTGCACAGAAAAGCTAACAATAAACAAAACCCAAAGACAACCCACAGAATGGGAAAAATATTTGCAAAGAAAGTGACCAACAAGGTATTAACCTCCAAAATATAACAACAGCTCATGCAGTTCTACATAAAAAAAAAAAAACCCAATCAAAAAACGGGCAGAAGATCCAAAAAGACATTTCTCCAAAGAAGACATACAGATGGCCAAAAAGCACATGAAAAGATGCTCAATATTGCTAATTGTTAGAGAAATGCAAATTAAAACTACAATAAGGTATCACCTCACCCCAGTCAGAACGCCCATCATCAAAAACTCTACAAACAATAAATGCTGGAGAGGGTGTGGAGAAAAGGGAACCCTACTACACTGTTGGTGGGAATGTAAATTGGTAAAACCACTATGGAGAACAATATGGAAGTTCCTTAAAAAACTTAAAATAGAACTACCATATGATTCAGCAATCCCACTCCTGTGTACCTAAGCAGAGAAAACCATAATTCGAAAAGATACATGCACCCCAATGTTCATTGCAGCACTATTTACAATAGCCAAGACATGGAAGGAACCTAAATTACCATCAACAGAGGAATGGATACAGAAGATGTGGTACATATATACAATGGAATATTACTCAGCCATTAAAAAGAATGAAATAATACCATTTGAAGCAACATGGATGGACCTAGAGGAATCTAAAAAGCTGATACAAATGAACTGGTTTACGAAACAGAAACAAACTCACAGACTGCGAAAACGAGCTTATGGTTACCAAAGGGGAAAGGTGGGGGATAATTTAGGAGTTTGGGATTATCATATACACACTACTATATATAAATAGATAATCAACAAGGACCTACTGTATGGCACATGTATCTCTACTCAGTATTCTGTAATAACCTATATGGGAAAAGAATCTGAAAAAGAATGGATATATGTATATGTTTAACTGAACCACTTTGCTGTACACCTGAAACTAACAACATTGTAAATCAACTATACCCCAATATAACATAAAAATTAAATTAAAAAATAAATAAAAATTTTAAGTATATTAAAGAATAAATAAATAAATAAATAATTTTAAAGAAATATAAAACCAGAAGAATGACTTTAGTTTATAACTAATTTAAGATCAGAAACCAAAGAATGAAACTATTTTGAATGATATTGTACTGGTAGATACATGACACTACATGTTTGTCAAAACCTGTAGAAATTTACAACACAAAGAGGGAACATTAACGTACGTAGATATTTAAAATATCATCTAGGAATTCAGCAGATCCCAGGATGAAATGCAGAATGTGACAAAATAATCTAAGTGTATTATGGAACGTATGAAACCTCACTGAAGGAGATGGGGTAAAGGTGCTTACCTTAGTAACTTTCTAAATGAGTAGAGAATAACACTAAAGGCAAAAGACACAGCACTGTACTCTTGATTGAGTTGATTAAGTTGTTTCCTTTAGACATACATGTTAACAATACTGAAATCGCTACACATGTATACTGGGATTGCATAAGCAAGTAAACAGTGGATGGTGCAAGTCAGGCTTTTCACTGTTGGAATGGCAGTTTACAGATAAACCAAAGGAGAAAGCTAGAATGGATCATATTATACTCAAATAGAGTTAGAGACAGAATAAGCTCATGTTTAGATTAATATAGATACTGATCAATAAATTACAAATAATTATCAGTACATGTGTATACAGGGGTTTGTATAAGCAGATATATTTCCAAGTTCTGTCCACTGAGAAGACCTAGAAGCAACACCACCACAGTAGCAACAAGCATACCTAGTGTCCAGATACTCATTTCTATGTCATTATCTGATGAAAGGAACCAAGGCTCCTTGGAGAAAAGGCTGATTCTAGTACTAGAGAAGGGAATAGGTAAAATGAACTTAGAGCACCTTATACTGCCAGAAATAAAGGAAGTGCCCCAAAAATAAAACAATAGGAGTTTGTCATATCAATGCAGAAGCCAACTGAAAGGATGCTCAATGGCCAAAGCTAGAACAATTTGAACCAAAAAAAAAAAAGTACTGGACTATAACCCAAAGTATAAAATTAATATCCGTGAATCCACACTGATATAAATGAATGATTAAATAATTGAGTTAGACAAATCTTTAATGGAGAATTCCAAACCATTTATGTAGACATTCTGTGATAAAGATGGGTGAACATAACGCCCCACTCCTTAAATGTGAGTGGCACAACCTGTGGCATAGAAGCAGCACTACTGACAATAGCCAAAAGGTAGAAGCAACACAAACGTCTATCAACAGATATATGGATAAACAAAATGTGGTAAATCCATATAATGGGATATTATTCAGCTTTTAAAAGGAAGGAAATCCTGCAATTCACAACAACATGGAGGAACCCAGAGGACATTACGCTAAGTGAAATAAGCCACATACAAAAGGGTAAATATTCTATGATTTCACTTATATGAGGTATCAAGTGTATAAGGAGGTGTCACTTATATGAGGTGTCAAGTGTAGTCAAACTCATATAAACAGAGAGTAGAATGGTGGAGATAGCCTCATCCACCAGAGGGCAGATAGCAGAAGCAAGAAGAACTACAATCCTGCAGCCTGTGGAAAAAAAAACACATTCACAGAAAGATAGACAAGATGAAAAGGCAGAGGGCTATGTACCAGAGGAAGAAATAAGATATAACCCAAGAAAAACAACTAAATGAAGTGGAGATAGGCCACCTTCCAGAAAAAGAGTTCAGAATAATGATAGTGAAGATGATCCAGGACCTTGGAAAAAGAATGGAGGCAAAAATGGAGAAGATGCAAGAAATGTTTAACAAAGATCTAGAAGAATTAAAGAACAAACAGAGATGAACAATACAGTAACTGAAATGAAAACTACACTAGAAGGAATCAATAGCAGAATAACTGAGGCAGAAGAAGGGATAAGTGACCTGCAAGACAGAATGGTGGAATTCACTGCTGTGGAACAGAATAAAGAAAAAAGAATGAAAAGAAATCAAGACAGCCTAAGAGACCTCTGGGACAACAATTAAACGCAAAAACATTTGCATTATAGAGGTCCCAGAAGGAAAAGAGAGACAGAAAGGACCCGAGAAAATATTTGAAGAGATTATAGTCAAAAACTTCCCTAACATGGGAAAGGAAATAGCCACCCAAGTCCAGGAAGCACAGAGAGTCCCATACAGGATAAACCCAAGGAGAAACATGCCGAGACACATCGTAATCAAACTGGCAAAAATTAAAGACAAAGACAAACTATTGAAAGCAGCAAGGGAAAAACGACAAATAACATACAAGGGAACTCCCATAAGGTTAACAGCTGATTTCTCAGCAAAAACTCTACAAGCCAGAAGAGAGTGGCATGATATACTCAACGTGATGAAACGGAAGAACCTAAAATCAAGATTACTCTACTCAGCAAGGATCTCATTCAGATTCGATGGAGAAATCAAAAGTTTTACAGACAAGCGAAAGCTAAGAGAATTCAGCACCACCAAACCAGCTCTACAACAAATGCTAGAGGAACTTCTCTAAGTGGGAAACACAAGAGAAGAAAAGGACCTACAAAAACAAACCCAAAACAATCAAGAAAATGGTCATAGGAACACACATATCAATAATTACCGCAAACGTGAATGGATTACACACTCCAACCAAAAGACACAGGCTTGCTGAATGGATACAAAAACAAGACTCATATATATGCTGTCTACAAGAGACCCACTTCTGACCTAGCGACACACACAGACTGAAAGTGAGGGGATGGAAAAAGATATTCCATGCAAATGGAAATCAGAAGAGAGCTGGAGTAGCAATACTCATATCAGATAAAATAGACTTTAAAATAAAGAATGTTACAAGAGACAAGGAAGGACACTACATAATGATCAAGGGATCAATCCAAGAAGAGGATATAACAATTATAAATATATATGCACCCAACATAGGAGCACCTCAATACATAAGGCAACTGCTAACAGCTATAAAAGAGGAAATCGACAGTAACACAATAATAGTGGGGGACTTTAACACCTCACTTACACCAATGGACAGATCATCCAAACAGAAAATTAATAAGGAAACACAAGCTTTAAATGACACAATAGACCAGATAGATTTAATTGATATTTATAGGACATTCCATCCAAAAACAGCAGATTACACTTTCTTCTCAAGTGTGCACGGAACATTCTCCAGGATAGATCACATCTTGGGTCACAAATCAAGCCTCAGTAAATTTAAGAAAATTGATATCATATCAAGCATCTTTTATGACCACGACACAATGAGATCAGAAATCAATTACACGGAAAAAAACGTAAAAAACACAAACACATGGAGGCTAAACAATATGTTCCTAAATAACCAAGACACCACTGAAGAAATCAAAGAGGAAATCAAAAAATACCTAGAGACAAATGACAATGAAAACACAACGACCCAAAACCTATGGGATGTGGCAAAAGCAGTTCTAAGAGGGAAGTTTATAGCTATACAAGCCTACATCAAGAAACAAGAAAAATCTCAAATAAACAATTTAACCTTACACCTAAAGGAGCTAGAGAAAGAAGAACAAAACCCAAAGTTAGCAGAAGGAAAGAAATCATAAAGATCAGAGCAGAAATAAATGAAATAGAAACAAAGAAAACAATAGCAAAGATCAATAAAACTAAAAGCTGGTTCTTTGAGAAGATAAACAAAATTGATAAACCATTAGCCAGACTCATCAAGAAAAAGAGGGAGAGGACTCAAATGCGTAAAATTAGAAATGAAAAAGGAGAAGTTACAACAGACACTGCAGAAATACAAAGCATCCTGAGAGACTACTACAAGCAACACTATGCCAATAAAATGGACAACCTGGAAGAAATGGACAAATTCTTAGAAAGGTATAACCTTCCAAGACTGAACCAGGGGAAACAGAAAGTATGAACAGACCAATCACAAGTAATGAAATTGAAACTGTGATTAAAAATCTTCCAACAAACAAAAGCTCAGGACCAGATGGCTTCACAGGTGAAGTCTATCAAACATTTAGAGAAGAGCTAACACCCATCCTTCTCAAACTCTTCCCAAAAATTGCAGAGGAAGGAACACTCCCAAACTCATTCTATGAGGCCACCATCACCCTGATACCAAAACCAGACAAAGATACTACAAAAAAAGAAAATTACAGACCAATATCACTGATGAATATAGATGCAAAAATCCTCAACAAAATACTAGCAAACAGAATCCAACAACACATTAAAAGGATCATACACCACGATCAAGTGGGATTTATCCCAGGGATGCAAGAATTCTTCAATATACACAAATCAGTCAATGTGATACACCAAATTAACAAATTGAAGAATAAAAACCATATGATCATCTCAATAGATGCAGAAAAAGCTTTTGACAAAATTCAACACCCATTTCTGATAATAACTCTCTAGAAGGTGGGCATAGAGGGAACCTACCTCAACATAATAAAGGCCATATACGACAAACCCACAGCAAACATCATTCTCAATGGTGAAAAACAAAGCATTTCCTCTAAGATCAGGAACAAGACAAGTATGTCCACTCTCACCACTATTATTCAACATAGCTTTGGAAGTCCTAGCCATGGCAATTAGAGAAGAAAAAGAAATAAAAGGAATACAAATAGGAAAAGAAGAAGTAAAACTGTCACTGTTTGCAGATGACATGATACCATACATAGAGAATGCTACTGAGGCCACCAGAAAACTGCTAGAGCTAATCAATGAATTTAGTAAAGTTGCAGGATACAAAGTTAATGCACAGAAATCTCTTGCATTCCTTTATACTAATGATGAAAAATCTGAAAGAGAAATTAAGGAAACACTCCCATTTACCATTGCAACAAAAAGAATAAAATATCTAGGAATAAACCTACCGAGGGAGACAAAAGACCTGTTTGCAGAAAACTATAAGACACTGATGAAAGAAATTAAAGATGATACCAACAGAGGGAGAGATATACCATGTTCTTGGATTGGAAGAACCAACATTGTGAAAATGACTCTACTACCCAAAGCAATCTACAGATTCAATGCAAACCCTATCAAATTACCAATGGCATTTTTTACGGAACTAGAACAAAAACTCTTAAAATTTGTATGGAGACACAAAAGACCCCGAATAGCCAAAGCAGTCTTGAGGGAAAAAAACGGAGCTGGAGGAATCAGACTCCCTGACTTCAGACTATACTACAAAGCTACAGTAATCAAGACAATATGGTACTGGTACAAAAACAGAAATATAGATCAATGGGACAAGATAGAAAGCCCAGAGATAAACCCACGCACCTATGGTCAACTAATCTATGACAAAGGAGGCAAGGATATACAATGGAGAAAAGACAGTCTCTCCAATAAGTGGTGCTGGGAAAACTGGACAGCTACATGTAAAAGAATGAAATTAGAACACTCCCTAACACCATACACAAAAATAAACTCAAAATGGGTTAGAGACCTAAATATAAGACCGGACACTCTAAAACTCTGAGAGGAAAACATAGGAAGAACACTCTTTGGCGTAAATCACAGCAAGATCTTTTTTGATCCACCTCCTACAGTAATGGAAATAAAAACAAAAATAAATAAATGGAACCTAATGAAACTTAAAAGCTTTTGCAGAGCAAAGGAAACCATAAACAAGATGAAAAGAGAACCCTCAAAATGGGAAAAAAATATTTGCAAACAAATCAACGGACAAAGGATTAATATCCAAAATATATAAACAGCTCATGCAGCTCAATGTTAAAAAACCAACAACCTAATACAAAAATGGGAAGAAGACCTAAATAGACATTTCTCCAAAGAAGACATACAGATGGCCAAGAGGCACATGAAAAGCTGTTCAACATCACTAATTATTAGAGAAATGCAAATCAAAACTACAATGAGGTATCACCTAACACCAGTTAGAATGGGCATCATCAGATAATGTACAAACAACAAATGCTGGAGAGGGTGTGCAGAAAAGGGAACCCTCTTGCACTGTTGGTGGGAATGTAAATTGATACAGCCACTATGGAGAACAGTATGGAGGTTCCTTAAAAAACTACAAATAGAACTACCATACGACCCAGCAATCCCACTACTGGGCATATACCCTGAGAAAACCATAGGTCAAAAAGAGTCATGTACCAAAATGTTCATTGCAGCTCTACTTACAATAGCCAGGAAATGGAAGCAACCTAAGTGTCCATCAACAGATTAATGGATAAAGAGGATGTGGTACATATATATAATGAAATATTACTCAGCCATAAAAAGGAACGAAATTGGGTCATTTGTAGAGACGTGGATGGATCTAGAGACTGTCATACAGAGTGAAGTAAGTCAGAAAAAGAAAAACAAATATCGTACTTTAACGCATGTATGTGGAACTTAGAAAAATGGTACAGATGAACCAGTTTGCAGGGCAGAAATTGAGACACAGATGTAGAAAACAAACGTATGGACACCAAGGGGGGAAAGAGGCAGTGGGTGCGGGTGGGGGTGGGAAGAATTGGGTGATTGGGATTGACATGTATACACTGATGTGTATAAAATTGATGACTAATAAGAACCTGGTGTGTAAAAAAGTAAATAAAATTAAATTAAAAAAAAAAAGAAAGAATTGTCGATGCCAGAGACTCAGAGGAGAGGGAAATGAGGAGTTGTTGTTTAATGGTTATACAGTTTCAGTTTTGCAAATGTTCTGGAGATTGGTTGCACAACACTGTGAAAATATTTAACACAGCTGTACACTTAAATGTTTAAGATGGTAAATTCTGTTACGTGTATTTTATCACAATTTTTCAAAATGTAGATGGTACAGAGTGTTTTTCTTCCAAAAAGTACAATATGAAAAGGCAGGCAGTTCTGGTCATCCAGCTCAGGTGCAATTTCATCAACTAATCTTGATAAAACAACTAATGTTTTCACCTCAAGCTAGAGGATATAAACTAGTGTTAATAGATGCTTGGAATAATGCTCTATGAGCAGGAAATACTGTAATCATTTTCACTCTACCAGATAGAAATAATAAAATGTTTTATGCACCAGCAAAAAAAAAAAAAAAAAAAAGAAAGAAAGAAAAGGCAGGAAGAAAAACAATAACTTTACAGTGGTCAAACCTGACAAACGGTGCCTGAACCAGGTGATTGAAGTGATTATCATCAGTGATAAGTCATGTTGATGCATGTACCACTGAGATGATGTGATAAAAATGGTACTTTACCTCTGTGGTCTTCTTCCCCAAAACCTACAACCCCAGTCTAATCATGAGAAAAACATGAGACAATCCCAAATTGATGAATATTCTACAAAATACCTGACCAGTACTCAAACTGTCAAGGTCATCAAAACAAGGAGAGTCTGAGAAACTATCACAGTCTAGAGAAGCCTAAGTGATATGATGACTAAATGTAATGTGGTATCCTGGATGGATTCCTGAAACATAAAGAATACTAGTGAAAATCCTAAGAAAATTCAAATAAAGTAGGGATTTTAGGTAATAATATTATATCAAAACAGTTTCATTAGTTTTGACAAATGTATCAATAGTACTATAAGATGTTAACAATAGAGGGAAAAAGATATGAGATCTATGGGGACCCTTTGTACTATTGTTTAAACTTTTCTATAAATCTAAAACTATTTAAAAATTTGCAATATTTATTATTTTTTTAAAAGTAGACAATACAGATTCAAGACTTTGTATCCAATGAGATGTACATTTGTCAGTGGTACTTGTAGCCTGAAGAAAAACATGTATTGATGTTATGTCCATTATCTTCAGTATTAGCAACTGAATTCAGTATAGTTTGTGGGAGAACAGGCAACTATGTTCAGGGGTTTAAGGGATACTGAAAATACCATTTTACTGCCTCCTCTCTCTTTTTCCTGTTACTTTCTCTGTGTTCAGCCATAACAAGAATACAAACTTGGTTCTGAATATGCTGTGTTTTAGAAATTATCTGGAATGGAGGCTTTGTGCTATGATAATAGTAGTTTATATATATATATATAAGAGGGAGGCAGAGGGAGATTTGGAACAGACAGAAGAGAAGACAATGTGGCCACAGAGGCTGAGATCTGAGTGATGCAGACACAAGCCAAGGAATGGTGGCAGTCACCAGAAGCTAGAAGAGTCAAGGAACCAATTCTCACTTACAGCCTCCAGGAAGGCACCCAGCCCTGCCAACACCTTGATTGCAGCCCAGTGACACTGATTTCAGACCACCAGCCTCCAGAAGTGTGAGAGAATAATTTTATGTTGTTTTAAGCCATGGAGCTCATGGTAATTTGTTATAAACACCCAGAGGAAACTAATATAAGAGCCTCTGCCCAAATTCATTCAGTTTGTAAGTGGTGGAGCTAGTTTCTCAACTGGATTCTCCACCCTCTAGAGCCTATGCAATACTCCTTCTCATGCTATCTACAGGCATGGTATGTAAACTGATAAGCCACTTAGCTACATAGAAAATTTAGGGTCCATATGATATTTTTCCTAATTTCAGAGACCTTCTAATACTCACATTATCTAATAAATAGGTATTATTTTATGTCCAAAGTGTAAAGAAAAGAAATTAAGAAAAAAGGCATTTTTTTGAAATTGCCAGATAACAGATATCTATTTCTACACACTCCTAGTGCTTCCAGATTTCCATATTGCAGTACTATATGTTCAGTGATTAGGCACAAGAGAGCAGTTAATTTTCTTTTTGTGCTTACAGGTACATAAGCACATTAAGTAGAAATGTCAACTCGTCTCCTTCTCGACACCTATACTTGGAATTTTATTTCTTTAAATAAAACATCATTTATTTTCTCCAAGCAAAATACAGATAAAAATTAAATGCTTTTTTATTTCAAAAAATAGTTAAATGAATATAAATATTGTTGGCTGATTCTCATGAGCTTATATGAAGGAAAAGAGACATTAACAAATGCCCTGGAATTCTCTTTGAAACTGTTGTGGATAAAATACTTACATCTTATTATTTTCATTATTTTAATTGTTAATTATTAGTGCCTTATATTACATAATACTTTATAAATTATATACAGTTTTTATATACATCATCTTATTTAACCCTCCTAACAACCTTTTTAGGTAAAGCAGTGAAGACTAATACATTTATTTTTGCCCATTTTCCAGATATATCTATTTACTTTTTAAACTAACCAAGTTAATTTAGGTAGCATTTACTGAGACTAACCAAGTTTAAGTAATCTGCCCAGGTCACATGGCTAGTAAAATACAAAATTGGGACTATAACACAGGCCTTCTGAACCTGAGTTCAGTTCTAAACCAGTTCTCTTTCCATCATTACAAAAATAACAACAACTGTAACACAAGAAAACATTGATTAGCCAAAACTCAACTAATTGCAATCCTTAATAATCACATTTTCATTTTGGTCTCATGGTTATTAGGAGGAAGAGGTATGTTCGTAACCAGCACATAAGAGGTATAAAACACAATAAAGTACTTTCTCTAGTAGATGCTGGGATCTAAAAGGTATATGTTCTCACCAAAACTCTCAAAACATATTTATTTACAGGTACAGTGATATTCACAAATCATTTATGTGAAGAATAATGGCCTAAGGCCTCTGTAAGAGTCTTAATGATCAAAGAATCAATTACCTTCACTAGATTACCATTACTGAGGTAGACTAACACCACTAAAATATATTTCGTTTTAAGTACTCGTGTAGGCAAAACCTGTTAACCAGAATGCACATTTCCCAGCATTTTAGTATATTGCAATTTTACTATAATACTTTTCACATAGTATCCTAAATTCATCAAAATGTTATTGGAAGGGAATGGTGAATACCTGCTAATTTCTTTAAAGATGCTATCCCCAAATACAGTCACATTCTGGGGTACTGTGGGTTATGATTTGAACACATGAATTTATAGAGGCATACAGTACAATCCATAACAGCTCCCAAAGTTTTAAACAAAATAAAGTTAAGCAATAAGCTGTAAAATAAATTTGAATATACTTGGTTTATTATGAACTAAGGTCTAAGGTATATGCCTCATAGCTGTAAATTACCAGCAGTGACCAAAATCTAAAAACTTTCTTTTCCAACCAGTACTGCACTTCGATTTATGTTATCTCTATTATACCCTTTTAATTTGAGATAAATTTAGACTTATAAAAACGTTGCGAAATTAGTCTACAGTGTTCCAATACACCGTTCTCTTAGCTTTCTCCATTGTTAACATCTTACATAAGCATAGTATAATTACTGAAACCAGGTAATTAACATTGGTTCAACAGTATTAAATAAACTACAGACTATTCAGATTTCACCAGTTTTTCCACTAAATGTCCTTTTTATGTTCCAGAATCTAATTCAGGATCCCTCATCACATTTTGTTGTCATGTCTCCTTGGTATCTTCTAATCTGGCACAGTTACTCAATCTGTGTTCTCTTTCATGACCTGGACACTTTTTAAGAATACTAACCAGTTATTTTGAAGAATATTCCTCATTTTTTAATCTATCCCATATCTGCTATTTCATTATGATCAAATTCAGATTATGCACTTTGTGCAAGAATACAAAGAAGAGAGTCTGTGCCCCTACCAGTGGCCCTTACCAGTAGGTACAGGATGTCACTATGTCTCATCACTGGTACTATTAACTTTGGTCGCTTGGTTAAGGGTTTACTATTTGCCAGGCATTGGAATAAGCACATTGCCATTACCTGGTTTACTCCTCACAACAAACCTATACATTGCATATTGTTATTACCCACAGTTTATATATTTTTTTTAAAAAACTGAGCATTCTAGGGGTTGAATAACTTGCCAAATACACAGTTTGTAAATAGTAGAGGCAGAATTTGAATCTAGGCAGTGTAGCTCTTCAGCCTCCACTCAATCCCTATGCATACTGCCTCCTTACCCTAAAAAAGTGGGTTCACCATTCTTTAAAACTCTTGTCACTAAGTCTCAACTGTTCTTTTCACTCAGTTCATCACCATATATATCACTGGCACTCAATCATGAAGTATAGCATTTGAAAACCTTCCCCTCTCAATTTCGAGGGATATAACAGGTTGAAATAAGCTTTTGAGAATGTTTCACAATAGATTTTGCAAAAACATTTATTCAAAGCATCCTACATTCCTCAATCCTTGCATCCAACCAGTAATTTAAAGGAAACACACACACACACTTAATTCCAAAGGTAGATTTGAGAAAACATCATATTCAACAGCTTAATGTAACGTTTACGCATGTAAACTTTGACAATGGGATGACTGAGTTTAAACCCTGATTTTATCACTGACTATGTACATGACCTTGGTTAAGTTAATTAATCTCACTTCTGAGCTTAAAACAAAATTAGGGAGAGGCCTTTAAGATGGTGGAGGAGTAAGACGTGGAGATAACCTTCCTCCCCACAAATACATCAGAAATATATCTACATGTGGAACAACTCCTACAGAACACCTACTGAACGCTGGCAGAAGACCTCATACCTCCCAAAAGGCAAGAAACTCCCCACGTACCTGGGTAGGGCAAAAGAAAAAAGAAAAAACAGAGACAAAAGAATAGGGATGGGACCTGCATCGCTGGGAGGGAGCTGTGAAGGAGGAAAAGTTTCCACACACTAGGAAGACACTTCACTGGCGGAGATGGGGGTGGCATGGGGGAAGCTTCGAAGCCACAGAGGAGAGCGCAGCAATAGGGGTGCAGAGGGCAAAGCAGAGAGATTCCCGCACAGAGGATTGGTACTGAACAGCACTCACCAGCCTGATAGGCTTGTCTGCTCAACCGCTGGGACGGGTGGGGGCTGGGAGCTGAGTCTTGGGCTTTGGAGGTCAGATCCCAGGGAAAGGACTGGGGTTGGCTGTGTGAACACAGCCTGAAGGAGGCTAGTGCACCACAGCTAGCTGGGAGAGAGTCTGGCAAAAAGTCTGGACCTGCCTAAGAGGCAAGAGACCATTGGTTTGGGGTACACAAGGAGAGGGGATTCAGAGCACCACCTAAATGAGCTCCAGAGACGGGCACAAGCTGCGGCTATCAGCGCAGACACCAGAGACAGGCACGAAACGCTAAGGATGCTGCTGCAGCCACCAAGAAGCCTGTGTGCAAGCACAGATCGCTATCCACACCTCCCCTTCCGGGAGCCTGAGCAACCCGCCACCGCCACCGCCAGGGTCCTGTGATCCAGCGACACCTTCCCCAGGAGAACACACGGCATGCCTCAGGCTATTGCAACGTCACATCGGCCTCTGCGGCAGGCTCGCCCCGCATTCCATACCCCTCCCTCCCCCTAGCCTGAGTGAGCCAGAGCCCCCTAATCAGCTGGTCCTTTAACCCCGTCCTGTCTGAGTGAAGAACAAACGCCCTCAGGCAACCTACGTGCAGAGGCGGGTCCAAATCCAAAGCTGAACCACAGGAGCTGTGCGAACAAAGAAGAGAAAGGGAAATTTCTCCCAGCAGCTTCGGGAGGAATGAATTAAATCTCCACAATCAACCTGATATACCCTGCATCTATGGAATACGTGAATAGACAAGGAGTCATCCCAAAATTGAGGCGGTGGACTTTGGGAGCAACTGTAGACTTGGGGTTTGCTTTCTGCATCTAATTTGTTTTTGGTTTTATGTTTATCTTAGCTTAGTATTTAGACTGAATTATCATTGGTAGATTTGTTTATTGATTTGGTTGCTCTCTTCCTTTTTTTTTTATATATATGGATATATATTTTTTTTACCTTTTTCTCTTTTCCTAAGTGTGTATGTGTATGCTTCTTTCTGTGATTTTGTCTGTATACCTTTGCTTTTACCATTTGTCCTAGGGTCCTGCCTGTCTGTTTCTTTCTTCTTCTTTCTTTTTTAGTATAGTTTTTAGTGCTACTTATCATTGGTGGATTTCTTTTCTGGTTTCGTTGCTCTCTTCTTTCTTTCTTTTTTTTCCTTTTTAAATAAATTTTTAATTGTTTTATTTTTAATAATTATTTTTTAATTTTTATTTTAATAACTTTATTATATTATATTTTTTCCTTTCTTTTTTCTCATTTTTCTTCTGAGCCATGTGGCTGACAGGGTCTTGGTGTTCCAGCCAGGTGTCAGGCCGGTACCTCTGAGGTGGGAGAGCCAAGTTCAGGACATTGGTCCACCAGAGACCTAATGGCTCCACACAATACCAAACAAAAGCTCTCCCAGAGATCTCCATCCCAACGCTAAGACCCAGCTCCACTCAACGACCAGAAAGATACAGTGCTGGACACCCTATGCCAAACAACTAGCAAAACAAGAACACATCTCCACCCATTAGCAAAGAGGCTGCCTAAAATCATAATAAGTTCACAGACACCCCAAGACACACCACCTGACAGGATCCTGCCCACCAGAAACAAAAGATCCAGCCTCATCCACCAGAACACAGGCACGAGTCCCCTCCACCAGGAAGCCTACACAATCCACTGAACCAACCTTAGCCACTGGGGGGAGACACCAAAAGCAATGGAAACTACAAACCTGCAGCCTGCGAAAAGGAGACCCCAAACACAGTAAGTTAAGCAAAATGAGAAGACAGAGAAACAAAAAGCAGATGAAGGAGACAGGTAAAAACCCACCAGACCAAACAAATGAAGAGGAAATAGGCAGCCTACCTGAAAAAGAATTCAGAGAATGATACTAAAGATGATCCAAAATCTTGGGGAAAAAAATGGAGAAAATACAAGAAACGTTTAACAAGGACCTAGAAGAACTAAAGAGCAAACAAACAATGATGAACGACACAATAAATGAAATTAAAAATTCGCTGGAAGGAATCAATAGCAGAAAAACTGAGGCAGAAGAAGGATAAGTGACCCGGAAGATAAAATAGTGGAAATAACTACCGCAGAGCAGAATAAAGAAAAAAGAATGAAAAGAATTGAGGACAGACTCAGAGACTGCTGGGACAACATTATACACAGCAATATTCGAATTACAGCGGTCCAAGAAGAAGAGAAGAAAAAGAAATGGATTGAGAAAATATTTGAAGAGATTATAGTTGAAAGCTTTCCTAACATAGGAAAGGAAATAGTCAAGCAAGTCCAGGAAGTGCAGAGAGTCACATACAGGAAAAATCCAAGGAGAAACACGCCACAACACACATTAATCAAACTATCAAAAATTAAATACAAAGGAAAAATCTTAAAAGCAGCAAGGGAAAATCAACAAATAACATACAAGGGAATGCCCATAAGGTTAACAGCTGATCTTTCAGCAGAAACTCTTCAAGCCAGAAGGGAGTGGCAGGACATATTTAAAGTCATCAAAGGGAAAAACCCACAACAAGGATAACTCTACCCAGCAAGGATCTCATTCAGACTCGCCAGAGAAACTAAAACCTTTACAGACAAGCAAAAGCTAAGAGAATTCAGCACGACCAAACCAGCTTTACAACAAATGCTAAAGGAACTTCTCTAGGCAAGAAACACAAGAGGAGGAAAAGACCTACAATAACAAACCCAAAACAATTAAGGAAATGGTAATAGGAAAATACCTATCGATAATTACCTTAAATGTAGATGGAATAAATGCTCAAACCAAAAGACACAGACTGGCTGAATGGATACCAAAACAAGACCCGTATATACGTTGTCTACAGGAGAATAACTTCAGACCTTGGGACACATACACAGTGAAAGTGAAGGGATAGAAAAACATATTCCATGCAAATGGAAATCAAAAAAAGCTGGAGTAGAAATTCTCAGGTCAGACAAAAGAGACTTTAAAATAAAGACTATTACAAAAGACAAAAAAGGACGCTACATAATGATCAAGGGATCAATCCAAGAAGAGTATGTAACAAATGTAAATATTTATGCACCCAACATAGGAGCACCTCAATATATAAGGCAAATGCTAACAACCATAAAAGGGGAAATCGACAGTACCACAATCATAGTAGGGGACTTTAACACCCCACTTTCACCAATGGACAGATCATCCAAAATGAAAATAAATAAGGAAACACAAGCTTTATATGATACATTAAGCAAGATGGACTTAATTGACATTTATAGGACTTTCCATCCAAAAACAACAGAATAAACTTCCTTCTCAAGTGCTCATGGAACATTCTCCAGGATAGATAATATCTTGAGTCACAAATTAAGCCTTGGTAAATTTAAAAAAATTGAAATCGTATCAAATATCTTTTCTGACCACAACACTATGAGACTAGATATCAAATAGAGGAAAAAAAATCTGTGAAAAGTACAAACACATGGAGGCTTAACAATGCACGACTAAATAACCAAGAGGTCACTGAAGAAATCAAAGAGGAGATCAAAAAATACCTAGAAAAAAATCACAATGAAAACATGATGACACAAAACCTATGGGAGGCAGCAAAAGCAGTTCTAAGAAGGAAGTTTATAGCAATACAATCCTACATCAAGAAACAAAAAACACCTCAAATAAACAACCAAACCTTACACTAAAACAATTAGAGAAAGAAGAACAAAAAAACTCCCACAGTTAGCAGAAGGAAAGAAATCATGAAGATCAGATCAGAAATAAATGAAAAAGCAATGAAGAAAACAGTAGCAAATATCAATAAAACTAAAAGCTGGTTCTTTGAGAAGATAAACAAAATTGATAAATCATTAGCCAGTCTCATCAAGAAAAAAAGGAAGAAGACTCAAATCAATAGAATTAGAAACGAAAAAGGAGAAGTAACAACTGACACTGCAGAAATACAAAGGATAATGAGAGATTACTACAAGCAACTCTATGCCAAGAAAATGGACAACCTGGAAGAAATGGACAAATTCGTAGAAAAGCACAACCTTCTGAGACTGAACCAGGAAGAAATACAAAATATAAACAGACCAATCACAAGCACTGACATTGAGACTATGATTGAAAATCTTCTAACAAACAAAAGCCCAGGACCAGATTGTTTCACAGGCGAATTCTATCAAACATTTAGAGAACAGCTAACACCTATCCTTCCCAAACTCTTCCAAAATATAGCAGAGGGAGGAACACTCCCAAACTCATTCTACGAGGCCACCATCACCCTGAAAGATGTCACAAAGAAAGAAAACTACAGGCCAATATCACTGATGAACACAGATGCAAAAATCCTCAACAGAATACTGACAAACACAATCCACAGCACATTAAAGGATCGTAAAACATAATCAAGTCCAGTTTATCCCAGGAATGCAAGGATTCTTCAATATACGGAAATCAATCAATGTGACAAACCATATTAACAAACTGAAGGAGAAAAATCATATGATCATCTCAACAGATGCAGAAAAAGCTCTCAACAAAATTCAACAGCCATTTGTAATAAATACCCTCCAGAAAGTAAGCATAGAGGGAACTTACCTCAACATAATAAAGGCTATATATGACAAACTAAAAGCCAACATCGTTCTCAATGGTGAAAAACCGAAACCATTTTCTCTAAGATCAGGAACAAGATAAGGTTGCCCACCCTCACCACTATTATTCAACACAGTTTCGGAAGTTTTAGCCTCAGCAATCAGAGAAGAAAAAGAAAGAAAAGAAATCCAAACCAGAAAAGAAGAAGTAAAGCCGTCACTGTTTGCAGATGACATGATACTATACATACAGAATCCTAAAGATGCTACCAGAAAACTTACTAGCACTAAACAATGAATTTGGTAAAGTAGCAGGATACAAAATTAATGCACAGAAAGCTGTTGCATTCCTATACACTAATGATGAAAAATCTGAAAGAGAATTTAAGAAACACTCCCATTTACCATTGCTACAAAAATAATAAAATACCTAGGAATAAACCTACCTAAGGAGTCAAAAGACCTGTATGCAGAAAACTATAAGACACGGATGAAAGAAATTAAAGATGGTACAAATAGATGGAGAGATATACCATGTTCCTGGATTGGAACAATCAACATTGTGAAAATGACACTACTACCCAAAGCAATCTACAGATTCAAAGCAATCCCTATCAAACTACCAGTGGCATTTTTCACAGAACTAGAACAAAAAATTTCACAATTTGCATGGAAACACAAAAGACCCTGAATAGCCAAAGCAATCTTGAGAAAGAAAAATGGATCTGGAGGAATCAGGCTACGGGACATCACACTACACTACAAAGTTAAAGTAATCAAGACAGTAGGTACTGGAACAAAAACAGAAACATAGATCAAAGGAACAGGATAGAAATTCCAGACATAAACCCATGCACATGTGGTCCCCTTATTTTTGACAAAGGAGGCAAGAATATACAATGGAGAAAAGACAGCCTCTTCAAAAAGCGGTGCTGGGAAAACTGGACAGCTACATGTAAAAGAACGAAATTAGAACACTCCCTAACACATACAGGAAAATAAACTGAAAATGGATTAAAGACATAAATGTAAGGCCAGACACTATAAAACTCTTAGAGTAAAACAGGCAGAACACTCTATGACATAAATCACAGCAAGATCCTCTTTGACCCACCTCCTAGAGAAATGGAAATAAAACAAAAATAAACAAATGGGACCTAATGAAACTTAAAAGCTTTTGCATAGTAAAGGAAACCATAAACAAGACAAAAAGAGAACACTCAAAATGGGAGAAAATATTTGCAAATGAAGCAATGGACAAAGGATTAATCTCCAAAATTTACAAGCAGCTCATGCAGCTCAATATCTAAAAAACAAACAACCTAATCCAAAAATGGGCAGAAGACCTAAATAGACTTTCTCCAAAGATACACAGATTGGCAACAAACACATGAAAGGATGCTCAACATCACTAATCATTAGAGAAATGCAAATCAAAACTACAATGAGGTATCACCTCACACCAGTCAGAATGCCCATCATCAAAAATATCTACAAACAATAAATGCTGGAGAGGGTGTGGAGAAAAGGGTAACCTCTTCCACTGTTGGTGGGAATGTAAATTGATACAGGCACTATGTAGAACAGTAAGTCAGAAAGAGAAAAACAAATACCGTATGCTAACACATATATACGGAATCTAAAAAAAAAACAAAAAAAACAAAAGGTCCTGAAAAACCTACGGGCAGGACAGGAATAAAGATGCAGACTTACAGAATGGACTTGATGACATGGGGAGGGGGAAGGGTAAGCTGGGACGAAGTGAGAGAGTGGCATGGACATATATACACTACCAAATGTAAAATAGATAGCTAGTGGGAAGCAGCCGCATAGCACAGGGAGATCAGCTTGGTGCTCTGTGACCACCTAGAAGGGTGGGATAGGGAGGGTGGGAGGGAGATGCAAGAGTGAGGGGATATGGGGATATATGTATATGTATAGCTGATTCACTTTGTTATAAAGCAGAAACTAACACAGCATTGTAAAGCAATTATACTCCAATAAAGATGTTAAAAAATATTATTTTGTAATAGTTGATAAATGTTAGTGTTACTCTTATTTTTATTGTTAAAAAAACAAATAAGATGAATGAAGGAATAGAAATGACAGGAAAAGCACAGTAGGAAAATGAGATAAAGCCAGCAAAACAGTCTATATTTAAAATACCATACATTCCTCTAGAAATGCGAGAAGTGAACCTAATATTTGGCTCTGAGCTCTCTATTGTCTAGTCTTTGAGAAAAGAGGCAAATAACTATCAGATTCAACAACTTTATAATATAGAGTCAAAGCAGGCTCAGGAGAGACACAGCATTTTCTGAAAGCTAAAATTCTGTGAACCCAAGAGGTATTTCCCCAATGGATCCACATAAAGGGAAAATTGTTTGACATAGCAGTCTGCATCCTCAATAATATCCCATGACAAATATAATAGTGAGGTTTTTCTATAGCTTTTTTTAAACATGTTTATTGGAGTATAACTGCTTTACAATGTTGTGTTAGTTTCTGCTGTATAACAAAGTGAATCAGCTATATGTACACATATATCCCCATATCTCCTCCCTCTTGGGTCTCCTTCACACCCTCCCTATCCCACCCCTCTAGGTGGTCACAAAGCACCGAGCTTATCTCCCTGTACTATGTGGCTGCTTCTCACTAGCTATCTATTTTACATTTGGTAGTGTATATATGTCAATGCTACTCTATCACTTCGTGCCAGCTTACACTTCTCCCTCCCTGTGCCTTCAAATCCATTCTCTGCATCTGTGTCTTTATTCCTGTCCTGCCAGTAGGTTCTCCAGAACCACTTTTTTTTTCTTTAGATTCCATATATGTGTGTTAGCATACAGTATTTGTTTTTTTCTTTCTGACTTATTTCATTCTGTATGACAGACTCTAGGTCCATCTACCTCACTACATATAAATCAATTCCGTTTCTTTTTATGGCTGAGTAATATTCCATTGTATATCTGTGCCACATCTTCTTTATCCATTCATCTGTCGATGGACACTTAGGTTGCATCCATGTCCTGGCATTGTAAATAAAGCTGCAATGAACATTGTTGTACTTGCCTCTTTTTGAATTATTGTTTTCTCAGGGTGTATGCGCAGTAGTGGGATTGCTGGGTTTTA
The DNA here is from genome assembly GCF_028021215.1 of Eschrichtius robustus. NCBI lineage: Eukaryota > Metazoa > Chordata > Mammalia > Artiodactyla > Eschrichtiidae > Eschrichtius > Eschrichtius robustus. Next base: position 83,041,946 of record NC_090845.1, read on the forward strand.
TGGTAATTCTATTTTTAGTTTTTTACAGAACCTCCATACTGTTCTCCATAGTGGCTGTATAAACTTACATTCCCACCAACAGTGCAAGAGGGTTCCCTTTTCTCCACACTCTCTCCAGCATTTATCGTTTGTAGATTTTTTTCCTGATGGCCATTCTGACCGCTGTGAGGTGATACCTCATTGTAGTTCTGATTTGCATTTCTCTAATGATGAGTGATGTTGGGCATCCTTTCATGTGTTTGTTGGCAATCTGTATATCTTCTTGGGAGAAATGTCTATTTAGGTCTTCTGTGCATTTTTGGATTGGGTTGTTTGTTCTTTTGATGCTGAGCTGCATGAGCTGCTTGTAAACTTTGGAGTTTAATCCTTTGTAAGTTGCTTCATTTGCAAATATTTTCTCCCATTTTGAGTGTTGTCTTTTCGTCGTCTATGTTTTCCTTTGCTGTGCAAAAGCTTTTAAGTTTCATTAGGTCCCATTTGTTTAATTTTGTTTTTATTTCCATTTCTCTAGGAAGTGGGTCAAAAAGGATGTTGCTGTGACGTATGTCATAGAATGTTCTCCCTACGTTTTCCTCTAAGAGTTTTATACTGTCTGGCCTTACATTTAGGTCTTTAATCCATTTTGAGTTTGCTTTTGTGTGTGGTGTTAGGGAGTGTTCTAATTTCATTCTTTTACATTTAGCTGTCCAGTTTTCCTAGCACCACTTATTGAAGAGGCTGTCTGTTCTACATTGTATATTCTTGCCTCCTTTATCAAAAATAAGGTGGCCATATGTGTGTGGGTTTATCTCTGGACTTTCTATCCTGTTCCATTGATCTATATTTCTGTGTTTGTGCCAGTACCATACTGTCTTGATTACTGTAGCTTTGTAGTATAGTCTTAAGTCCAGGAGCCTGATTCCGCCAGATCCGGATTTCTTTCTCAAGATTGCTTTGGCTATTTGGGGTCTTTTGTGTTTCCATACAAATGGTGAAATTTTTGTTTCTACTTCTGTGAAAAATGCCAGTGGTAGTTTCATAGGGATTGCATTGAATCTGTAGATTGCTTTGGGTAGTAGAGTCATTTTCACAATGTTGATTCTTCCAATCCAAGAGCATGGTATATCTCTCCATCTGTTTGTATCATCTTTAATTTCTTTCGTCACTGTCTTATAGTTTTCTGCATACAGGTCTTTTGTCTCCTTAGGTAGGTTTATTCCTAGGCATTTTATTCTTTTTGTTGCAATCGTAAATGGGAGTGTTTCCTTACTTTCTCTTTCAGATTTTTCATCATTAGTGTATAGGAATGCAAGAGATTTCGGTGCATTAATTTTGTGTCCTCCTACTTTACCAAATTCATTGATTAGCTCTAGTAGTTTTCTGGTAGCATCTTTAGGATTCTCTATGTATAGTACCATGTCATCTGCAAACAATGACAGCTTTACTTCCTCTTTTCTGATTTGGATTCCTTTTATTTCCTGCTCTTCTCTGACTGCTGTGGCTAAAACTTCCAAAACTCTGTTGAATAACAGTGGTGAGAGTGGGCAACCTTGTCTTGTTCCTGATCTTAGAGGAAATGGTTTCAGTTTTTCATCACTGACAATGATGTTCGCTGTGGGTTTGTCATATATGGCTTTTATTATTTTGAGGTAAGTTCCACCTGTGCCTACTTTCTGGAGGGTTTTCATCATAAATGGGTGCTGAATTTTGTTGAAAGCTTTTTCTGCATCTATTGAGATGATCATATGGTGTTTCCTTTTCAATTTGTTAATATGGCTTATCACATTGATTGATTTGCATATATTGACGAATCCTTGCATTCCTGGGATAAACCTCAGTTGATCACGGTGGATGATCCTTTTAATGTGCTGTTGGATTCTGTTTGCTAGTATTTTGTTGAGGATTTTTGCATCTATGTTCATCAGTGATATTGGCCTGTAGTTTTCTTTCTTTGTGACATCTTTGTCTGGTTTTGGTATCAGGGTGATGGTGGCCTTGTAGAATGAGTTTGGGAGTGTTCCTCCCTCTGCATATTTTGGAAGAGTTTGAGAAGGATAGTTGTTAGCTCTTCTCTAAATATTTGATAGAATTCACCTGTGAAGCCATCTGATCCTGGGCCTTTTTTTTGGTGGAAGATTTTTAATCACAGTCTCAATTTCAGTGCTTGTGATTGGTCTGTTTATATTTTCTATTTCTTCCTGGTTCAGTCTCGTAACTTGTGCTTATCTAAGAATTTGTCCATTTCTTCCATGTTGTCCAGTTTTATTGGCATATAGCTGATTATAGTAATCTCTCATTATCCTTTGTATTTCTGCAGTGTCAGTTGTTACTTCTCCTTTTTCATTTCTAGTTCTATTGATTTGAGTCTTCTCCCTTTTGTTCTTGATGAGTCTGGCTAATGGTTTACCAATTTTGTTTATCTTCTCAAAGAACCAGTTTTTATTTTTATTGATCTTTGCTATTGTTTCCTTTATTTCTTTTTCATTTATTTCTGATCTGATCTTTATGATTTCTTTCCTTCTGCTAACCTTGGGGTTTTTTGTTCTTCTTTCTCTAATTGCTTTAAGTGTAATCTTAGGTTGTTTATTTGAGATCTTTCTTGTTTCTTGAGGTAGGATTCTATTGCTATACACTTCCCTCTTAGAACTGCTTTTGCTTCATCCCATAGGTTTTGTGTCGTCGTGTTTTCATTGTCATTTGTTTCCAGGTATTTTTTTGATTTCCTCTTTGATTTCTTCAGTGATCTCTTGGGTATTTAGTAGTGTAGTGTGTAGCCTCCATGTGTTTGTAATTTTTACAGATCTTTTCCTGTAATTGATATCTAGTCTCATAGTATTGTGGTTGGAAAAGTTACTTGGTACGATTTCAAGTTTCTTAAATTTACAAGGCTTGATTTGTGACCCAGGATATGATCTGTCCTGGAGAATGTTCCAGGAGCCCTTGAGAAGAAAGTGTATTCTGTTGTTTTTGGATGGAATGTCCTATAAATATCAATTAAGTCCATCTTGTTTAATGTATCATTTAAAGCTTGTGCTTCCTTATTTATTTTCATTTTGGATGATCTGTCCATTGGTGAAAGTGGGGTGTTAAAGTCCCCTACTGTGATTGTGTTACTTTCGATTTCCCCTTTTATGGCTGTTAGCATTTGCCTTATGTATTGAGGTGCTCCTATGTTGGGTGCATAAATATTTACAATTGTTATATCTTCTTCTTGGATTGATCCCTTGATCATTCTGTAGTGTCCTTCTTTGTTTCTTGTAATAGTCTTTATTGCCTTAATATTTGCCTGTCAGAAAGAAGTGCCACATATACTTTTGTTGATTGAATAAATGTCTTCCCTTGCACACTAATTTCATCAAATCAAGGAATATTCATTACTGACACTTAGATAAAAGAGAAAACTAAGTTGATTCAAGAATACCTTGGAAAAAATGTTCAATTTTAAGAGGAAGCTGTTAAACTGTCACTGTTTGCAAATGGCAAGATATTATATATATATATATATATATATATATGTATATGTATACACATACATATAGTCCTAAAGATGCTACCAAAAAACATTAAAACTAGTAAACAAATTTAGTAAAGTTGTCCGATGCAAAAGTAATACACAGAAACCTGTTGTTTCTATATAAATAGCTTTCAGAAAGAGAAATTAAGAAAAAACAATCTTATTTAAAATTCCATCAAAAAGAATAAAATACCTAGGAATAAATTCAACCAAGGAGGTAAGACTTATACTCTGAACAGTATAAGACATTGATGAAAGAAACTGAAGATGACAAAAATAAATGGAAATATATACCAAGCTTATGGATTAGAATACTTACTATTGTTAAAATGACCAAACTACACAAGTCAATGCAATACCTATCAAAATACCAAAGACATTTTTCACAGTACTAGAAAAAATATTTCTAAAATTGATGTGGAAACACAAAAGACCTTGAAAAACCAAAGCAATGTTAACAAAGAAGAACAAAGCTGGAAGGCATCATGTGCCCTGACTTCAAACTATACTACAAAGATACAGTAATCAATACTGGTATAAAAACAGATGCATAGTATAATGGATCAAAATAGAGAGCCCCAAAACAAACCCACACATATATGGTCAAACAATCTACAACAAAGGAGGCAATAATATACAATGGGGAAAAGACAGCCTCTTCAATAAAGGGTTTGGGAGAGCTGGATAGCTACTTGCAAAAGAATCAAATTGGACTACCTTCTCACAAGCTGGACTACCTTCTCACAAAACTGAACTCAAAATAGATTAAAGACTTAAATGTAAGACCTGAAACAATAAAACTCCTAGAAGAAAACAGAGACAGTATGCTCTTTGACATTGATCTTAGCAAAATTTTAGGGGGGTCTATCTACTCAGGCAAGGTAAACAAAAGCAAAAATAAACAAATGGGACTACATAAAAATAAAAAGCTTTTGTACAGCAAAGGAAACTTTCAACAAAACAAAAAAACAGCATAGTGAATGGGAGAAGATATTTACTAATGATGCATCTCTTAAGGGGTTAATATCTAAAATATACAAAGAATACAGATGACTCATCAAATAAACAAACAACCCAATAAAAATGGGCAGAGGACATGAATAGACTTTTTTCCAAAGAAGTCATACAGATCGTCAACAGACACATGAAAAGATCCTCAACATCACTAATCATCAGGGAAATGTAAATCAAAACCACAGTGAGATACCACCTCACACCTGTCAGAATGGTTATCATCTAAAAGACAACAAATAACAAGCGTTGGCGAGGATGTGGAGAAAAGGGAACCCTCATGCACTGTTGGTGGGAATGTAAATTGGTGCAGCCACTATGGAAAACAGTATGGAAGTTCCTCAAAAAATTAAACATAGAAGTGCTCTATGATCCAGCAATTTCACTTCTAGGTATTTACCTGAAGAAAACAAAAACACTAATTCAAAAAGATAGATGCATCCCAATGTTCATTGCAGCATTATTTACAATAGCCAAGATAGGAAAGCAACCTAAGTGTACACTGATAGATGAGTGGATAATGGATATATTTTATATGTATATATAAAATGGAATATTACTCAGCCATAAAAAATAATGAAATCTTGCCATTTGCAACAACATGGATGGTCTAGAGGTATTATGCTAAGTAAAATAAGTTAGACAGAGAAAGACAAATACTGCATGATCTCACTTATATGTGGAATCTAAAAAACAAAACAAACAAAACAAAGCGAAAATAGATTCATAGATACAAAGAACAAACAAACAGGTGGTTTCCAGAGAGAAGCGGGTGGAAGCTGTTGAACGTGATTAAGAGGCACAAACCTCCTGTTATAAAATAAAAGCCATGAGGATGTAATATACAGCATAAGGAATATGGTCAATAATATTGTAATAACTTGGTATGTGGACAGACAGTTACTAGACTTATCATGGTGATCATTTTACAATGTATGTGAATGTCAAGTCACTATGTAGTACACATGAAAATAACATAATATTGTATATCAACTATGTTTCAATTTTAAAAACTATATAAGGTGAATCTAGTAAAACAGAAGATTTAAATAAAACCTGCAATCTCTTATCATAACACCTAAAATGTCCAAGATTCAATAGAAAATCACTCATCATACTAAAAAACAGGAAAATCACAGCCTGAAAAAATAATGAACAAAGGACAACATGCAGTTGATTCAGATGTTAGAATTATCTAGTGAATATTTTAAAGCAAAAATCATAAAAATGCTTCAATGAGCAATTATAAATATTCTTTGAATAAAGGGAAAATAACCCAGAAAACCTTAGCAAAGAAATAGCAGATTTGAGATATAGAGCAAAACAGAATTTATAGAACTGAAAGTACATTAACTGAAATAAAAACTCACTGGAAAAGCTCAACAGTAGATTCAAGATGGAAAAGAAAAGAATAAGTGAACTTGAAACTAGAACAATGGAATTTAACCAACATGAACAAAAGAGAGAAGATAGAATGAAAAAAAAAAAAATGAACAGAGCCTTAGTGTCCTGTGGGATAATAACAAAAGATCTGATATTCCTATCATTAGAGTCCCAGAACAGAAGGAGAAAGAGAATGAAGCTTAGCATTAAAAAAAATACTGGCTGGAAACTTTCCAGATTTGATAAAATAACATGATGGTCAATGTCATGTGTTAACTTGATTGGACCATGGAATGCCCAGATTTTTGGCTAAACATAATTTCTAGGTATATCTGTGAGGGTGATTCCAGAGGAGGTATGCATTTGAATTGGTAGACTGAGTAAAGCAGACTGCTTTCCCCAGTGTGTGTGGGCTTTATCCAATACGTTGAGGGCCTGAATAGAATAAAAAAAAAAAAAGTAGAAGAGAGAATTTGCCTCTCTGACTTCTTGAGCTATGATAGAAGTCTTCTGTCCTCACACTGGGAACTACACCATCCTCTCCCCTAGTTATCAGGCCTTCAGGCAGATTAAACTTACACCACCCGCTTTCCTGGGTCTCCAATTTGCAGATAGCAGATCATGAGCCTTCTCAGTCTCCATAATCATGTGAGGCAATTCCTCATATTAAATCTATTTATAATATATATCCTGCTGGTTCTATTTCTCTGGAGAACTCTAACTAATACAGATTTTAGTACTGAGAGTGGTTTTAGAGGAACAGAATATGTTAAGGATGAGTTTTCTAAATTGGTTTCAGGGTTTCTGGAATTGGCTATCTAATCTGATTAGATTTAAAGATGTTAATGATTCTATTTTCAGTAGTAAAGAGGGCACTGATAGTCCATGATGTTACCTGGTGATAGAGATAGGTAAAATATCTGCATTGGATATTTCTAATAAAACATAAGAGACAAGGAATGAATGACTGCATATATGATACTTTAGAACATTTTTAGAAAACTAATGAACATAATGAGGTAGGCTGGTTGTTCCTAATGTCACTGGCAAAGTGGTGCAAGAAAAGGATGAGCTCAGGGACTCAAATTCCCAGCTCAATTGCCATATTAATGATCTGAAAACTCCCAAATGTGCCCTGAAGGAGACTCTTAGCTCCTGTAGCCACAGAGATAAGGTTGCTGAAAATCAAAAACAGAATCTCATTCTGAGACTGGCTGAATGACAATGCAACCTGAACTCTTATCTTCACAGTGTGTCTACTTTTAAAGTAAGAGCACTGACTGGGAAAGAATGGGATCCTGTAAGTTGAGATGGGGATGCATGAGAAGACCTTGATGAAACGGGGACCACTGAGCTGCTAAATTCTGATGAGTCTTCTTTTGCTAGTGGTAGAGGCCTATCCATACCCAGTGGAAGCAGCCTCACCCCCAATGATGGTGGCTTCCCCACTCCCAGTGGTAGTGGCTCCTCCACCCCCATCTGAGGGGATAAATCCCGAATTGCCTGAGAAAACTCTAATGGCCTCGCCTGGGGCAGCTGCCATGCAAGACAAGGCTGATTCTCCTCAGGAGCCACCCGCATCACCTCCCTTTGCTTCTAGGCTCAAGTCCCAGCAGGCCCCTAAAGGTGAGATAAAAAATGTGACCCATGAAGAATTGTGCTACACTCCAAAAGAACTACTTAAGTTTTCTAACTTACACAGACAGAAAACCAGGGAACATGTGTGGGAATGGCTACTAAGGGTGTGGGATAATGGTGGAAGGAACATAAAGTTGAGTCAGGACAAATTTATTGATATAGACTCACCAAGCAGAGATTCTGCATTTAATGTTGCAGCTCAGGGAGGGAGACAGGGCTCTACCAGTCTGGTGGGTTGGTTGGTTGGTTCATTGACTGAAACATGGATCAAAAGGTGGCCCACAGTGAGCGAATTGGACATACTCGACCTGCATTTCTGGTTTAATGTAGAGAAAGGGATTCAAAGGCTTGGGGAGACTGTAAAATCCATATTACAATGGTTTTTCCATTTAGGACCTACTCACCCACACTGGGAGGGTCCAGAAGACATACTTTTAAGCAGTACTGTGAGAGATAAACTTCTGAGAAAAGCAGCATCACTGAGGAGCTATTTATTCTCTTCTTTGTAGGCCAGACCTCACAGTGAGAACAGCAGTCACTGAATTGAGAAACCTAAATGCAATGGGAGTAATTGGATCTTGAGGTGATAGGGTCCAAATGTCAGCATTCAATTACTAAAGACAAGGTAGACATAATTACCATAATGGACAGCAAATTCAGAGCAGTAATCAGAATAGTCTGACTCATGCATACCTATGATGTTGGTTGCTTGATCATGGTGTTCCTAGAATGAAATAGATGGGAAGCCTACTAAATTCTTACTTGATATGTATAAACAGAAAAGTTCTAGGTCAAGAAAACAAAAGTCTAACCTGAATCACTGAAACAGAGTCACAGTCCCTCATTCAATTCCTGGACTTGATTGTAGTTTACAAACTCAGAATCCCTTGAATGAGGGAGAGGCTGAACAGCCTTGAGGAAGGATCTGGTACATTACCGAAAATTTATGCTACTATTCCTTTTCCCAACCTTCCCCATAGAGACCTACAGCCTTTTATCACAGTAACTGTGCACTGGGAGAAAAAGAATGAATCAGATCTTTGGGAGACAACTGGACACTGGCTTTGAACAGACACTAATTCCAAAACGTCACTGTGGGCCACCAGTCAGAGTAGAGGATTATGGAGGTCAGGTCATCAATGGAGTTTTAACTCAGGTCCATCTCACAGGGACCCAGTAGGTCCCAAAATCCATCCTGTGGTTACTTCCCCAGTTCTGGAATGCATAAAATGGAATACACACATGCACATTCAGCAGCTGGCAGAATCCCCACATTGATTCCCCGACCTCTAGTTAGGGAAATGATGGGAAAGGCTAAGTGGAAGCCAGTAAAACTGTCTCTACCTAGGACAATAGTAAATCAAAAGCAATACCACATTACCAGAGGGATAGCAGAGATTAGTGCCACCATCAAGGACTTGAAAAATGCAGAGGTGGTGATTCCCAAAACATCCTAATTCAACTCGCCTATCCGGCCTGTGCAGAAGACAGATGGGTCTTAGAGAATGAAAGTGGATGATCGTACACTTAATCAGGAGATGGTTCCAATTTCAGCTGCTAAACCAGATGTGATTTCATTGCTTGAGCAAATTAACACATCTCCTGGTACCTAATATGCAGCTATTGGTCTGGCAAATGATTTTTTTTTTCTATATTTGTTAATAAGGACCACCAGAAATAATTTGCTTTCAGCTGGCAAGACAAGCAGTATACCTTCACCATCCTAGCTCAGGGGTATATAACCTCTCCAGCCTTATGTGATAATTTGGTTCACAGGGATCTTGATCACCTTCATTACCACAAAATTTGTGGAAATTTTTTGATGACATTATGAAGATTGGACCTAGTAAGACATAGCTACTACTCTAGACTTATTGGTAGGACCTTTGCCTGCTAGACAGTGAGAAACAAACCCAACAACAATTCTGGGGCATTCTACTTCAGTGAAATTTGAAGAGGTCCAGTGGTGTGGGACATGTCAAGATATCTCTTCTGAAGTTAAGGGTAAGTATTTTATCTGGTCCTTCCTATAACCAAAAAGAGGCACATTGCCTAGTGGACCTCTTTGAATTTTGAACGCAACACACTCCTCATTTTGGTATGGTACTCTGGCTCATTTACCAAGTGTCTCAAATAGCTACTAGCTTTGAGTGGGGCTCAGAGTAACAGAAAGCTTTGCAACTTGCCCAGCCTGCTATGCAAGCTGCTTTGCCACTTGGGACCCATGATCCAGCAGATCCAATGGTGCTTGAATTGTCAGTGGCACATAGGGAAGCTGTATGGAGTCTATGTCATGTCCTTATAGGTGAACTGCAGTGCAGGCCCTCAGAATTTTTGAGCCTAGCCCTGTAATCCACTGTAGATCACTACTCCCCTTTTGAGAAAGAACTCTTGGCCTGCTACTGGGCCTCAGTAGAAATTGAACATTTAACCATGGGCCACCAAGTTATCTTGCAACTGGAACTGACCATCATGAAATACGTATTATCTGAACCACCAAGCAATAAAGTGGGCAGGCAAAGCAGCACTGCATCATCAAATATAAGTGGCATATATGAGATTGGGCTTGAAGGGCCCTGAAAGTACAAGTAAGTTTCACGGAGATGTTGTCCAAATGCTCATTATCCCCACTCCTGTTACACTATCTTTTCCTTCCCAGCCAGTACCTATGGCCTCATGGGGAGTTCCCTATGATCAGTTGACAGAGGAAGAGAAATCTCAGGCCTAGTTTACAGAAGGATCCACGAGATATGCAGGTACCGCCCAGAAGTGGACAGCTGCAGCACTACTGCCCCTTTGTGAGACATCCCTGAAGGATAGGGGTGAAGGGAAGTCCTCCCAGTGGGCAGAACTTGGAGTTGCACACCTGTTTGTTCACTTTGCTTGAAAGGAAAAAATGGCCTAAGTGCAATTATATACCGATTCATAGATGTGGCCAATGGTTTGGCTTAATGGTCAGGAACTTGGAAGGAACATGTTTAGAAAATTGGTGATAAGAAAAATTGGGGATAGAAGTCTGTGGATATGCCTCTCTGAATGGGCCAAAAAATGTGAATATATTTGTGTCCCATGTGAATGCTCACCAAAGGGTGATCTCTGCAGAGGAGGAATTTAACAATCAAGTGGATAGAATTACCCATTCTGTAGGTACCAGTTACCTCCTTTGCCCAGCCACCTATGTCATTGTCCAATAGGTTCATGAACAAAAGTGGCCATGGTGGCAGGGATGGGGGTTATGCGTGGGCTCAGCAACACAGACTTCCACTCATCAACTTGGTTAAGGCTACTGCTGAGTGCCCAACCTGCCATCAGCAGAGATCAACACTGAGTGCCCGATATGGCACCAGTCCCCAGGGTACTCAGCCAGTTACATGGAAGCGGGCTGATTACACTGAACTGCTGTCATCATTGAAGGGACACCGTTTTGTTCTTACTGGAATAAACACTTATCTGGATATGGATTTGCCTTCCTGTATGCAATGCCTCTGCCAGCACTACCATCTGAGGACATACAGAATGCCATATTCACTGTCATGGTAATTCAATAAAGCATTCCTTCTGATCAAGGAACTCACTTCACAGCAAAAGAAGTACAACAATGGACCCATGCTCATGTAATTCACTAGTCTTACCATGCATGTTTCCCGCCATTCTGAAGAAGCTGGTTTGACAAAACAGTGGAATGGCCTTCTGAAGACTCAGTTACAGCACCAGCTCAATGACAATACCTTGCAGGGCTTGGGAAAGGCATCTAATATATGGTCCTTATGTGGCTGAACCACACTGAGTCCATTTTATTAGCTCCATATTAGGCCTGCAGTCCTACCCTTCCCCTTAATGCATGGCTAAAACTTTAGCCTACTCACAAAGAATGTGCCAAAGCGAGATAAGTTCCCTGTAAACTTTTACCCTTGCCTCCATCAGATATGAAAAGTAGAAGAATGCCTTTTGCTGATGCAAATGGTTAATGGTCATGAGACCCACAGGGGGAGGAAAAACATCCAGTTCTCAACAGTGTGGACATCCTTCTCCCTTGGTAGTCTGATTCTACTTTTAGCTTTGGCCCCTTTAAATCTCCCTGTACTCCTTTTGGCGGTACAGAGTGCAGCTGCTAATGCCTCTGGGATCATCGTCCGCCTGATCCTGCCTATATGTAAGTTACCCACAATAAACATCATAATTGCACTTTATGGAGTTACCTGCTTCGTTTTTTGGTCTTAAAGTTCCTTCTCAATTCAGAGGATGTTATTCAATATCTCTACCTCCCAACACTGCTGTTTCTCCCATAGCCAGGATTCATGGACCCAGGAAGCACAGGGTGGAAATGGAAATGGCATCACTCACTATTACCCCCACTGACCCACTAGAAAAATTTTTGCTTCCTATTCCTATGACCCAACACTCTGGTGGCCTAGGGGGTCTTAGTTCCAGAGAAAGAAATAATTCCACCAAGACACACAACAATGATTCCATTCACCTGGAAGTTAATACTGCTGCCTGGCCACTGTGGGCTCCTCATGCCTCTGAAGCAATAGGCAAAGAAGGGAGTTATAGTGTGGGCTGAGATGATTGATCCTGCTACCAAGGGGAAATTAGGCTTTTCTGCTCCACAGTGGAGGTAAGTAAGAGTATGTCTGGAAAACAGATAGGGTGTCTCTCAGTACTACCATGTCCTGTGATTAAGGTCAATGGGAAACTATAATAACCCAATCCAGGTAGGACTACTAATGGCCCAGACACTTCAGGAATGAAATCTTGAGTTATCCCACCAGCTAAAGAAGAATAACCAACTGAGGTTCTTGCTAAAGGCAAATGGAATACAGAATGGGTAGTAGAAGACAATTACAAATACCAGCTATGACCAGTGACTAGCTTCAGAAATAGAAATATAATTCTCATGAGTATTTCCTCCTTGTTTTGTTATGAATATGTTTGCGTATATGTGTATGTACAAGTGTGTTAACACATATACTTTTCTTCCCTCTCTCGTTCTCTTATGATAAAATATATGTTGCCTTTATATATCATAGTATTTAAGTATTGTTAATTTTACATCACAGGATTTAAGTTATGGGATATCAAGGAGAAGAATAAACATCACTCAAGAACTTTACCTCCTCTTCTGGGGAAGAGTTTAGCATATTTTCATCTATACACAAAAGAGTTGTATTATTGAGGTGGAATTATAACCTTGTCATTGTGTTTATTTGAAAATTAATTATGGTTTAAGGAGATGCATATGGATGCTAATTTGAGAAGGGTTGGACTTGTGATGGTTAATTTTATGTGTCAACTTGACTGGATAGTAAAGTGCCAAGATATATGGCTAAATGTGATTTCTGGGTGTGCCTCTGAAGGTGTTTCCAGATGATATTAGCATTTGAATCAATGGATTGAATAAAACAGACTGCTCGAACTTCCCTAGTGGCCCAGTGGTTAAGAATCCGCCTGCCAATGCAAGGGACATGGGTTCAATCCCTGGTCCGGAAAGATCCCACATGCCGCGGAGCAGCTAAGCCCGTGCACCACAACTACTGAGCCTGCGCTCTAGAGCCCGCGAGCCACAGCTGCTGAGTCCGCGTGCTGCAACTATTGAAACCTGCGTGCCTAGAGCCCATGCTCCGCAACAAGAGAGGCCACTGCAATGAGAAGCCCACGCACCGCAATGAAGAGTAGGCCCTGCTTGCCACGACTAGAGAAAGCCCACGTGCAGCAACAAAGACCCAATGCAGCCAAAAATAAACAATAAATAAATAAATAAATTTATTAAAAAAAAAAACCAGACTGCCCACCCCAGCGTGAGTGGGCATCATCCAATCCATTGAGGATCACAATAAGAATTTTAAAAAGTGGACGAAGGGAAAATACGCCTCTCTGCTTGACTGCTTGAGCTGAAATATTGGTCTTCTCCTGCCCTCGGACTGGGAAATAAATCAGGAGCTCCCCGAGTTCTCAGGCCTTCAGCCTCAGACTGAACTACACCACTGGTTTTCTTGGGTCTCCAGCTTGCAGACGGCAGATAGTGAGACTTCTCACCCTCCACAGATGCATGAGCCAATTCCTCATAATAAATTTCTTTAGGGGGTGGAATAAAATGACAGAGTAAGATGATGCAGAACTCACCTCCCTCTACAAACACATCAAAAATATACCTATATGTGGTACGATTCTCACTGAAAACTTACTGGAGATTAGCAGAAAGACTCCTGTAAAACCAAGGCTGTAAGAAAGATACACACAGAGTCACATAGGAAGGGAAGAGAAGTGACCGGAATGGGGCCTGTGCCCCTGGAAGGGGATTCAGAAGAGGAGGGAGATTATACAGGTGAAAATTCTCCCTGGGGAGTGAGCAGTTCGAGCCACATATTGGGTCCCCCAGCCCTGGGGTCCGACACTGGTAAGATGAGTCCCCTTGGTTGGTTAGAGGGTCAGTGGGACTAAAAGGAGGGCCCTGGGAAGCCTGGACTCTGCTCGTGATGAGTGCGCACACGCTTGCTTACTCCCTGAAAAAGGGTGGAGAGGGCAGGTTGAAACTGCACAGGTCACTGACCAGTTTCCCACAACCGCTCCGATGTGCGCCCCAGCCTGAGCCCAGCAAGTGCTCTGGCCCCACTTGTTTCATGATGCAGCTCCAAACTGGAGTGAGGGTTGCTGCAACCAAGGGGAGAGCTTGGCTGTGAGGCACAAAGGTGGCTCAGACCCAGAATGGCGTCTGAGCAGGGAAGGGCAGCCATTAATGGCACTTATATAGGCAGCATATCAGAAGCAGTCCAGGTCTCTGACTGGGGCCAGAACACCACGGGCTGCACCCTGACACACACCAGTCGCCCACACCAGCCCTGCCTGCTCTGTGGTGCAGCTCCACACTACTGTGAGGGCTGCAGCAGCCGAGGGGAGAGCTTGGCTATGTGGGACAAATGTGGCTCAGACCCAAAGTGGCAGCATATCAGAAGTGGTCTGAGTTGCTGGCTGAAGCTGGGGCCAACACAGACCCACACTGAGCACCCACACCAGCCTCTCTTGCTCCAGTACTACTTCCCTCTGGGGTGAAAGTGCCAGTGCTGGGAGGGGGAGAGCACACACTTAAAAGGAATGGAGCCAGCTCAGACTCAACCCCCAGGGCTTCTGCTCCAGCAACTTGGGACCTGACCCCGCCCTCAATAGGGTGGTGGCAGCCACTGTCCAGAGGAGAAGCTTCGGCTCACACCTGGCTCTGGTTCTATACCCTCCATCTCCCGCCCCACTTCCTACCAAGATGATAGCTGCCAGCACACCCTGGGAAAACTGTGACTTGTATTCATATCAAATCCAGCTCTCACACCAAAGCCCCTGGGCAAATGAAGACTATATAGGGACACTCCCAACACAAGAACACCCCTTCAAGACTGTAATAGGTAACTGTTTCACCTAATTTCATAGACACAGAGCAAGTTAAACAAAATGAGAAGACAGAGGAATTTGTTTCAATTGAAAGAGAAAGAAAAAAACCCAGATAAAACTACTAATGAAGCAGAAATAAGCAATTTACCAGATAAAGGATTCAAAGCATTAGTAAAAAAGAATGCTAACTGAATTAGAGAAAAAAATATAGATGAAAATAGTGAGAATTTTAACAAGGAACTAGAAAACATAAAGAAGAACCAGTCAAAGGTGAAAAATACAATAACTGAAATGAAAAATACACTAGAAGGAATTAACAGCAGACTAGGTGACACAAGAATGCATAAGTCATCTGGAAGATACAATAATGGAAATCACCCAAACAGAATGGCAAAAAGAAAAACAAATTTTAAAAATGAGAACACTTTAAGAGACCTCTAAGATAATATCAAGTATACCAAAATTTGCATTATAGGGGTCCTGGAAGGAGAAGAGAGAGAGAAAATGGTTGAAAATGTATTTGATGAAATTATGGCTGAAAACTTCCCAAACCTAAAGAAACATACTACCTCCCAAGACTGAATCAGGAAGAAATAGACAATATGAACAGACTGATTACTAGTAGTGAAACTGAATTTGTTATTAAAAAATTCCCAGCAAACAAAAGTCCAGGACCAGACAGCTTCACAGGTGAATTATACCAAACATAGAATATTACTCAGCCATAAAAAATGAAATGCTGCCATTTGTAGCAATGTGGATGGACCTAGAGGGTATTATGCTTAGTGAAATAAGTCAGTCAGAAAAAGACAAATACCCTATGTTATCACTTATGGTGGTATCTAAAAAATAAAACAAACAAATGTATAACAAAATAGAAACAGACTCACAGATATAGAGAACAAATAGTGGTTATCAGTGGGGAGAGGGAAGGGGGAGGGACCAGATAGGGATAGGGGATTAAGAGATACAAACTACTATTTATACAATAAATAAGCAACAAGGATATACTGCACAACACAGAGAAATATAGCCATTATTTTGTAATAACCTTAAATGGAGTATAACCTATAAAAATATTGAATCATTACTCTGTACACCTAAAACTAATATAATATTGTAAGTCAACTATACTTTAATCAAAATCTCTTTATATACACACATGCACGCACACACATGCTTTTAGAAAAACATGGTTGAAGCAAAAATTATAACCCTACCTGTTTATGTGCCACTCAATGTATATATAGGAAATACTTAAGCCAATTATATTTGACAAGCACAGGGAGTAAAGGAACCTATACGGATGTAAGAGTTTCTACACTTCACTTGAAATGGTAGAGGTGATATGGGTAGACTGTGATAGGTTTTCTCTCCCCCCCCCCTCCCTCTCTCTCTCTCTCTCTCTCTCTCTCTCTCTCCCCCCCCCTCCCTCTCTCTCTCTCTCTCTCTCTCTATATATATATATATATATATATATATATGACCTAACATACATTGTAATGCCCAGAGCAACCACTAATACAAACATACAAAGCAATACACTTCTGAAAAGTAATACAAATAAATCAAGATGGAATCCAAAAAAGGGTAGGAACAACAGTTTCATCTTGCCTGCATCATCCCATTCCTCAAGCCAGCACTGCTCAGTGCAAAGAGGTAAATCCCTAGTCCAAGCAATCACCTCTCCCAGCTTTTTGGGGCATTGCATGAAGGACTTGCCTCAGTTTATCCCCATCCAGTTCGCTGGGGAGACAGGCATAGCTGAGACTCTGGAGATGCTAGGAAGAAAGAAGAATGGCAAGAGTTATCAGTATCAGCCACATGTTGAGACCAGCCACAGAACCCAGTGGCCTGCTGCACAGAGTTCCCTAGCAGGTTTCACTACTGAGGAAACCAACAGCCAGCACAGCTGTCTTGGATTCATAGCAGAGTTCACCCCTGAGGGTCCCACATGTTTTCACATTCACAGGCTCCAGCTACCTGAGTCTCTCCATCCTGCCCCCCACAGCTGACCCTGAACCCTGCAGGTAAACACATGCACACAGCACAGCCAGCCATGACTCCTATTGTCAGCCCCCACCCCTGTATGCATGCTCACAGCAAGCCTCTGGAACCATGTATGAGTACACCATCACCCTGAAGCATCACTGCTGGATGTGTCAGTCCCTCTCTGCTGGACCTGGAGGAACTGCTGAGAATCCCAGCAGCCCTTATAGCCACCATGCCCCGCCACAGCTCTAGCTGCCAAAGACCATACAGCTGCTGACATTGTAAGTTGCGGCTGCCTGAGCCAATGAGACACTGAACACCCCCCCAAACACACACATACCTGGGGCCATTGCATGCCTAGGGTGTGTAAATCATTTATAACTCTAGTATAAAGGTTAAAAGACAAAAGTGTTTTTTTTAAAAAAGACAACTACAATAATTTGTTAATGGGTACACAATATGAAAAGATGTAAACAGTGACAACAGAAATATAAAATGTGAGGGTGGGGAGTAGTAGTGTAGTGATTTTGTATGCGATTGATATTAAGTAGTTATCAGCCTAAAATAGACGGTTATAAGATGTTATATGAAGACTCATGGTAACCACAAAGCAAAAACCTGTAATAGATACACAAAAGATAAAGACAAAGGAATCAAAGTAAATCACTGCAGAAAATCATCAAATCAAAAAGGAACACAGTAAGAGAGAAAAAACGGGAAAGGGATATATAAAACACTGAGAAAACAATTAACAAAATGACAATAGTAAGTCCTTCCCTATCAATAATTATTTAAATTTAAACAGACTAAATTATACAATCAAAAGACCTAAATTGCCTGAATGAAAAAAAAAAAAAAAAAAAACAAGACTCACCTATATGCTGCCTATAAGAGACTCACTTCAGCTTTAAGGACACACATAGACTGAAAGTGAAGGGATGAAAAAGATATTCCCTGCAAATGGTAACCGAAAGAGAGCAGAGGCTCTCTTTTTATATCATTTATGTCAGGCAAAAATGCCTTAAAGTCAAAAACTGTAATAAGAGGCAAGGGTCAGTATATAATGAAAAAGGGGTCAATTCTTCAAGAGGAAATAACAATTGTAAATATATGTGCACCCAACACTACAGTACTTAAGTACAGTCATCCTTCAATTTCCACAGGTATTGGTTCCAGGAGCCCCTGCACATACCAAAATCTACAGATGCTCAAGTCCAACAGTCAGCCCTCTATGTGTGTGGTACCACATCTGCAGGTTCAACCAACCATGGATTGTGTAGTATTGTATGTATTTATTGAAAAAAATCCATATATAACTGGACCTGTGCAGATCAAAACTGTGTCAACTGTATATAAAACAAATATTAACATATTTGCAGGGAGGAATAGACAGCAATACAATAATACTGGGGGCCCTTAATATACCACTTTCAACAATGTATATATCATCCAGACAGAGAATCAGTAAGGAAACAGTGGACTTAAACTACACTTTAGCCCAAGTGGGCCTAACAGATATTCCACTCAGCAACAACAGAATGCATTTTCTTCTCGTTTCAAGCACACATGAAACGTTCTCCAGGACAGATCATACGTTATGCCACAAAACAAGTCTTAACAAATTTAAGAAACATATCAAGTACCTTTGCTGACTACAATAGTATGAAATTAGAAATCAATAATAGAAGGAAAACTAGAAAGCTCACGAATAGAAGGAAATTAAGCAACACGCTCTTAAACAACCAATGTGTCAAAGAAGCAATCGAGAGGGAAATCAAATAATATCTTGAGACAAATGAAAATGAAAACACAACACACCAAAACTTATGGAATGCAGCAAAAGCAGTTCTAAGACAGAAGTTTATAGTGACAAATGCCTACACTAAGAAAAAGGAAAATTCTCAAATAAAAATCTAACAACAAAGAACTGTACAAGAACAACCAGCAACAACCACAAATCTTGGAGACACAGGAATACGATATCAGAGTGGATAAAATATAAAATACGTCAACAAAATATTGCTAGATATGCAAAGAAACAAAAGTGTGCCAAATAATCAGGAAAAAAAAAGCAGCTGACTGAATATGTTCATGAGACAGGCCTAGATTTGGGGCTTAGTAAACAAAGACTTTAAAGAGGCTATTATAACTATTTTCAAAGACTTAAGGAATCATGTTTAAAGAATTAAAGGAAGTATGAGAAAAATATGTCCTTAGAGAATATAAATATTTAGAAATGATAAAAAGAATCATATAGAAATTCAGGAGTTGAGAAATATTCAATACTATAACTGAAAAAAGGTCACTAGAGAAGATCAATAAAAGATTTGAGCTTACAGTAAAAGAACCAGTGATTCTGATGATAGATCAATAGAGATTATCTAGTCTGATGAACAAAATGAAAAAAAAGAATGAAGAAAACTAACAGAGCATCAGAGACCTGTGGGACATCATCATCTTCAAGCATACCAACATATGTGTAATGGGAATCACAGGAGGAGAAAAGAAAGAGAAGGGGAAGATAAAATATTTGAAGAAATAATGGAGGGAAACTTGCCAAAACTGATGGAAAATATTAATCTGAAGATCCAAGAAGCTCAACAAACTCAAATTAGTATAAAGTGAAAGAGATAACACCAAAACATGCCATAGTCAAATTGACAAAGTTCGAAGGAGAAAATCTTGAATGCAGAAAAAAAATGATTTAAGAGGTACAAGTGTTTCTTAATGAGATTAGCAGCTGACTTCTCACAAACATCAGATAACTATGAATAACAGAAAATAATGGGGTGAAAGCTTCAAACTGTTGAAAGAAAATGACTATCAGGCATGAATTCTATAAAATCTCCTAGTAAATCTCCTTTATAAAATCTCCCTTAAAGATAAAAATGAAATTAAGACATTTACAGATAAATAAAAACTGAGAAAGTGTACTGATATCAGTTCAGACTTACAGGAAATACTACAAGGAATCCTTCAGACTGATAGGCAAGGACACAGGACGGTAACTCAAATGTAGAAATGAAGAAAACTTGTAAAGTAGTTATATACGTACTATAAAAGATAGTATATGTATTTTTGTCCCTAACTGTTTTCTTCTTGTACCTATTTTAGAAGAAAACAAAACAACTACCAAACTGTGTTGTTGGGAAAACATAAATTTGCATGGCAATAATAATACAGAGAATGAGGGAAATATTGGAATTTATTGGAGCAAAGTTTTTATATACTATTGAAATTAAGTTAGCATTAATCTGGATGTGATGTTTTTTAGTTAAGATGTTAATTATATTCACCAAAGTAACCAAGAAGAAAATTATGATTAAAAGATATATCATGAAAGAAACAACAAAGAAATTTAAAAGGCACACTAAAAATATCTACTTAAGTCAAACAAACAAAAAAAAGGGCAGGATTTCAGGACTAGAGGGAAAAAAATGTAAGACACATAGAAAACAAGTTGGAAAACTGGCCGATGTAAAACCTATCTTATCAGGAATTACATTAAATATAAGTGGATTAAACACTCTTATCTAAAGTCACATATTAGCAGAATGGAGAAAAGAAAAAGGAAAAATAAACATGATCCAACCATGTACTATCTACAAGAGACTTGTTTTAGATTCAAAGATAAAAATAGTTCAAAAGTAAAAGGATGAGAACAAATATACCCAAGTAGCAGTAATGAAAAGAGGGCTGTAGTGGATATATTAGTATGATACAAAATGAAATTTAAGATAAAATTATTAGAAGAGACACTTTTAAAATGAAAAGAGGGTCAATCCATCAGGAAGATATAACTATACATGCACATAACAGCAGGACCTAAAAATATATGAGGAAAACAGACAATATTGATGGCAGAGAAAAAAAAAAACTATTCCAAAATTATGTTTTGAGATTTTAAACCCCCACTATCAATAATCAGTAAAACAACTAGGCAAAAGGTAAACAATGAACTAGAAGACTTTGAAAAATACTATAAACTAACTAAGGCTAACAAACATGTATAAAACACTCCATCCACAACAGCAAAATACATATTTTCTTAAGTGCACATGAAACATTCTAGAGCCTAGACCATAAGCTAGCCTATAAAACAAGCCTCAATAAATTTAAAAGAAGTTAAATGATACAAGTATACAAAGTTTCCTCTCTGACAACAAAGGAATCAAATTATATATCAACAATGGAAGAAAATTTGAGAAATTTTTAAAATACGTGGAAATTAAACAACACCCTACTAAACAGTCAATGGATCAAAGAAAAAAATAACAAGGAAAATTAGAGAAATTTTTGTGACAACTGAAAATAAAAGCTCAACATACCAAAACGTATTAGATGTAGCTAAAAGTAGTACTTAGAGTGAAATCTACATCTGTAAATGCCCATATTAAGAAAGTAGAAAGATCTCAAATCAATAACCTAACATTCCACTTTAAGATACTGAAGAATGAAGAGGAAACTAAACTTAAAGCAAGTAGATAGAAAATAGATAAAGATTAGAGTGGACATAATTGAAATACGGAATAGAAAAGCAGTAGGAAAAATCAAAAGATCGACAAAATTGACAAACATTTGGCTGGTTAGAACAAGAAAAAAAGAGAAAAGATTCAAACTACCAAAACAGAAATAAAAGTGGGAAATCGCTACTGACCTTACAGAAATAAAAAGGATTATAAAGGAATGCTATAAACAATTTTACACCAACAAATTAGATAATTTAAATGGAAAACTCATCTAAAACCACAAGCTTATAAAACTAATTCAAGAATAAATAGACAATCTAAATAAACTTATAATAAATAAAGAAACTGAATCTAATAATAATTTTAAAAATCTACCTACAAAGAAGACCCCATGCCCAGATGATTTCACCTCTGAATTCTATCCAATATTCAAAGAAGAATTAATACCAATTATTCACAACACTTCCAAAAAAGAGAAAAGGGAACAAATGCCAACTGATTTTTGAGGCCAGTATTACCCTAATCCCAAAACAAATCCATCACAAGAAATTAAAATCACAGACCAATATCTCCTATGAACACAGACATAAAATTACTCAACAAAATACTAACTAGCCAAAGCCAGAAACATCATACACCATGAACAAGTGTAATTTGTCCTAGGGTTGTACGGTTGGTTTAATGTAATATATCAATGTAAATTTTTTAAATCACATGAACATCAAAATAAACACAGAAAAAGCATTTGACAATATTCAACATTCTTTCACAATAAAAATACTCGGCAAACGATGAATAGAGGGGAACTTTCTCAACCAGATAAAGGGCATCTAAAACCTACAACCATATATATATCTCTCTGAGATACTGATTTCATTTCCTTTGGATACATACCCAGAAGTGAGAATGCTGAATCATGCAGTAGTTCTATTTATAACTTTCTGAGGAAGTTCCATACCGTTTTCCATAACAGGTGTATCAGTTTACATTCCCACAAACAGTTCCCTTTTCTTCACATCCTCACCAACACTTTTTATGTTTTGACTTTTTTTTAAACATCTTTATTGGACTATAATTGCTTTACAATGGTGCATTAAGTTCTACTGTATAACAAAATGAATCACCTATACATAAACATATATCTCCATATCTCCTCCCTCTTGCGTCTCCCTCCCACCCTCCCTATCCCACCCCTCTAGGTGGACACAAAGAACAGAGTTGATCTCCCTGTGCTAAGCAGCTACTTCCCACTAGCTATCTATTTTATATTTGGTAGTGCATACATGTACATGCCACTTTCTCACTTCGTCCCAGCTTCCACTTCCCCTTCCCCGTGTCCTAAAGTCCATTCTCTAAGTCTGTGTCTTTATTCCTGTCCTGCCCCTAGGTTCTTCAGAATCTTTTTTTTTTTTTTTTAAGATGCCATATGTATGTGTTAGTATATGGTATTTGTTTTTCTCTTTCTGACTTACTCCACTCGGTATGACAGTCTCTAGGTCCATCTAACTCACTACAAATAACTCAATTTCGTTCCACGTTATGGCTAAGTAATATTCCATTGTATGTATGTGCCGCATCTGCTTTATCCATTCATCAGTCAATCGACACTTAGGTTGGTTCCATGTCCTAGCTATTGTAAATAGACCTGCAAAGAATATTGTGGCACATGACTCTTTTTGAATTATGGTTTTCTCCGGGTATATGCCCATTAGTGGGATTGCTAGGTCATATGGTAGTTCTATTTTTAGCTTTTTAAGGAACCTCCATACTGTTCCCCATAGTGGCTGTATGAATTTACATTCCCAACAACAGTGCAAGAGGGTTCCTTTGCTCTACACACTCTCCAGCACTTACTGTTTGTAGATTTTTTGATGATGGCCATTCTGATTGCTGTGAGGTGATAACCTCATTGTAGTTTTGATTTGCATTTCTCTAATGATTAGTGATGTTGAGCATCCTTTCATGTGTTTGTTGGCAATCTGTATATCTTCTTGGGAGAAATGTCTATTTAGGTCTTCTGCCCATTTTTGCATTGGGTTGTTTGTTTTTTTGATATTGAGCTGCATGAACTGCTTTTAAATTTTGGAGCTTAATCATTTCTCTATTGCTTCATTTGTAAATATTTTCTCTCATTCAGAGGGTTGTCTTTTCGTCTTGTTTATGGTTGCCTTTGCTGTGCAAAAGCTTTTAAGTTTCATTAGGTCCCATTTGTTTATTTTTGTTTTTATTTCCATTTCTGTAGGAGGTGGGTCAAAAAGGATCTTGCTGTGATGTATGTCATAGAGGGTTCAGCCTATGTTTTCCTCAAAGAGTTTTAGAGTGTCTGGCCTTACATTTAGGTCTTCAATCCATTTTGAGTTTATTTTTGTGTATAGTGTTAGGGAGTGTTCTAATTTCATTCTTTGATATGTAGCTGTCCAGTTTTCCCAGCACCACTTATTGAAGAGGCTGTCTGTTCTACATTGTATATTCTTGCCTCCTTTATCAAAGATAAGGTGACCATATGTGTGTAGGTTTATCTCTGGGCTTTCTATCCTGTTCCATTGATCTATATTTCTGTTTTTCTGCCACTACCATATTGTCTTGATTACTGTAGCTTTGTAGTATAGTCTGAAGTCAGGGAGCCTGATTGCTCCAGCTCCGTTTTTCTTTCTCAAAATTGCTTTGGCTACTCGTGGTCTTTTGTGTTTCCATATAAATTGTGAAATTTTTTGTTCTAGTTCTGTGAAAAATGCCATTGGTAGTTTGATAGGGATTGCATTGAATCTGTTGATTACTTTGGGTAGTATACTCATTTTCACAATATTGATTCTTCCAATCCAAGAACATGGTATATCTCTCCATCGGTCCGTATCATCTTTAATTTATTTCATCAGTGTCTTATAATTTTCTACATACAGGTCTTTTGTCTCCTTAGGTAGGTTTATTCCTAGGTATTTTATTCTTTTTGTTGCAATGGTAAATGGGAGCATTTCCTTAATTTCTCTTTGAGATTTTTCATCATTAGTGTATAGGAATGCAAGAGATTTCTGTGCATTCATTTTGTATCTTGCTACTTTACCAAATTCATTGATTAGCTCTAGTAATTTTCTGGTAGCATCTTTAGGATTCTCTATGTATAGTATCATGTCATCTGCAAACAGTGACTCTTTTACTCCTTCTTTTCTGATTTGGATTCCTTTTTTTTCTTTTTCATCTCTGATTGCTGTGGCTAAAACTTCCAAAACTATTTTGAATAATAGTGCTGAGAGTGGGCAATCTTCTCTTCTTCCTGATCTTAGTGGAAATGGTTTCAGGTTTTCACCATTGAGAACGATGTTGGCTGTGGGTTTGTCATATATGGCCTTTATTATGTTGAGGTAAGCTCCCTCTATGCCTACTTTCTGGAGAGTTTTTCTGATAAATTGGTATTGAATATTGCTGAAAGCTTTTTCTGCATCTATTGAAATGATCATATGGTTTTTCTCTTTCAGTTTGCTAATATGGTTTATCACATTGATTGATTTGCGTATATTGAAGAATCCTTGCATTCCTGGGATAAACCCCACTTGATCATGGTGGCTGATCCTTTTAATGTGCTGTTCGATCTGTTTGTTAGTATTTTGTTGAGGATTTTTGCATCTATGTTCACCAGTGATATTGGTCTGTAGTTTTCTTTTTTGTGATAGCTTTGTCTGGTTTTGGTATCAGGGTGATAGTGGCCTCGTAGAATGAAATTTGGGAGTGTTCCTCCCTCTGCTGTATTTTGGAAGAGTTTAAGAAGGATAGGTGTTACCTCTTCTCTGAATATTTGATAGAATTCGCCTGTGAATCCATCTGGTACTGGACTTCTGTTTGTTGGAAGATTTTTAATCACAGTTTCAATTTCAGTGCTTGTAACTGGGCTGTTTATGTATTCTACTTCTTCCAGGTTCAGTCTTGGAAGATTGTGCTTTTCTAAATATTTGTCCATTTATTCCAGGTTGTCCATTTTATTGGAATATATTTGCTTGTAGTAATCTCTCATAATCCTTTATATTTCTGCAGTGTCAGTTGTTACTTCTGTTTCATTTCTACTTTTATTGATTTGAGTCTTCTCCCTTTTTTCTTCATGAGTCTGGCTAGTGGTTTATCAATTTTGTTTACCTTCTCTAAGAACCAGATTTTAGTTTTACTGATCTTAGGTATTGTTTCCTTCATTTCTTTTTCATTTATTTCTTTTCTGATCTTTATGATTTCTTTCCTTCTGCTAACTTTGGGGTTTTTTTGTTCTTCTTTCTCTAAGTGCACATGAAACATTCTCACTTTCAGTCTGTATGTGTCCCTAGGTCTGAAGTGGGTCTCTTGTAGACAGCATATATAAGGGTCTTGTTTTTGTATCCATTCAGCCAGTCTATGTCTTTTGGTTGGAGCACTTAATCCATTTACATTTAAGGCAGTTAACGATATGTATGTTCCTATCACCATTTTCTTAAATGTTTTGGGTTTCTTATTGTAGGTGTTTTCCTTTTCTTGTGTTTCCTGCCTAGCGAAATTCCTTTAGCATCTGTTCTAAAGCTGGTTTGGTGGTGCTGAATTCTCTTAGCTTTTGCTTGTCTGTAAAGGTTTTAAATTCTCTGTCGAATCTCAGTGAGAATCTTACTGGGTAGAGTAATCTTGGTTGTAGGTCTTTCTCTTTCATCACTTTAAATATGTCCTGCCACTCCCTTCTGGCTTGCAGAGTTTCTGCTGAAAGATCAGCTGTTAACCTTATGGGGATTACCTTGTATGTTATTTGTTGCTTTTCCCTTGCTGCTTCTAATATTTTTCCATTGTGTTTAATTTTTGATAGTTTGATTAATATGTGTCTTGGCATGTTTCTCCTTGGATTTAACCTGTATGGGCCTCTCTGCGCTTTCCGGACTTGATTGACTATTTCCTTTCCCATACTAGGGAAGTTTACAACTATAATCTTTTCAAATATTTTCTCAGTCCATTTCTTTTCCTCTTCTTCTTCTGGGACCCCTATAATTCGAATGTTGGTGCATTTAATGTTGTCCCAGAGGTCTCTCAGACTGTCCTTAATTCTTTTCATTCTTTTTTCTTTATTCTGCTCTTCAGTAATTATTTCCACTATTTTATCTTCCAGGTCACTTATCCGTTCTTCTGCCTCAGTTATTCTGCTACTGATTCCTTCTAGAGAATTTTTAATTTCACTTATGTGTTGTTCATCATTGTTTGTTTGCTCTTTAGTTCTTCTACGTCCTTGTTAAACGTTTCTTGTATTTTCTCCATTCTATTTCCAAGATTTTGGATCATCTTTACTATCATTAATCTGAAATATTTTTCAGGTAGACTGCCTATTTCCTCTTCATTTATTTGGTCTTGTGGGTTTTTTTACCTTGCTCCTTCATCTGCTGTGTGTTTCTGTTTTCTCATTTTGGTTAACTTACTGTGTTTGGGGTCTCCTTTTCGCAGGCTGCAAGGTCACAGTTTCCATTGTTTTTGGTGCCTTCCCCCCTGTGGCTAAGGTTGGTTCAGTGGGCTGTGTAGGCTTCCTGGTGGAGGGGACTGGTGCCTGTGTTCTCGTGGATGAGGCTGGATCTTGTCTTTCTGGTGGGCAGGACCCTTTCTGGTGGTATGTTTTGGGGTGTCCGTGAACTTATTATCATTTTAGGCAGCCTCTCTAATGGGTGGAGTTGTGTTCCTGTCTTACTAGTTGTTTGGCATAGGGTGTCCAGCACTGTAGTTTGCTGGTCATTGAGTGGAGCTGGGTCTTCACCTTGAGATGGAGATCTCTGAGTGAGCTTTCACCACTTGATATTACGTGGGGCCAGGAGGTCTGTGGTGGACCAATGTCCTGAACTCAGCTCTCCCACCTCAGAGGCTCGGACCTGACACCCGGCCAGAGCACCAAGACCCTGTCAGCCACCAGCTCAGAGGAGAAGGGACAAAAAGAAAGAAAGAAAAATAAAATATAATAAAGTTATTAAAATAAAAATTATATTATTAAAAATAAAAAATATAAAGTAAAAAAAGAAAGAAGAGAGTAACCAAACCAAAAAACAAATCCACCAATGATAACAAGTGCTAAAAACTATACTAAAATAAAAAAAATAGATAAATGATCGACAGAACCCTAGGACAAATGGTAAAAGCAAAGCTATACACACAAAATCACACAAAGAAGCATACACACAGACACTCACAAAAGGAGAAAAAGGAAATATATATATATATTTAAAAAAAGGAAGAGAGCAACCAAATCAATAAACAAATCTACCAGTGATAATAAGCTCTAAATACTAAACTAAGATAAACATAAAACCAGAAACAAATTGGATGCAGAAAGCAAATCCCAAGTCTACAGTTGCTCCCAAAGTCCACCGCCTCAATTTTGGGATGATTCCTTGTCATTCAGGTATTCCAGAGATGCAGGGTTCATCAAGTTGATTGTGGAGATTTAATTAGTTGCTCCTGAAGCTGCTGGGAGAAATTTCCCTTTCTCTTCTTTGTTCACACAGCTCCTGGTGTTCAGCTTTGGATTTGGCCCCGCCTCTGCGTGTAGGTCGCCTAAGCGTGTCTGTTCTCCGCCAAGACAGGACGGGGTTAAAGTAGCAGCTGATTAGGGGGCTCTGGCTCACGCAGGCCAGGGGGAGGGAGGGGTACGGAATGTGGGGCGAGCCTGCCGCGGCAGAGGCCAGTGTGATGTTGCAACAGCCTGAGGCATGCCATGTGTTCTCCCGGGGAAGTTGCCCCTGGATCACGGGACCCTGGCAGTGGCGGGCTGTACAGGCTCCTTGGAGGGGCGGTGTGGATAGTGACCTGTGCTTGCACACAGGATTCTTGGTGGCTGCAGTAGCAGACTTATCGTTTCACACCCGTCTCTGGGGTCCATGCTGATAGCCGCGGCTCATGCCCATCTCTGGAGCTCGTTTAGGCAGTGCTCTGAATACCCTCTCCTCGTGCATCCTGAAACAATGGTCTCTTGTCTCTTAAGCAGTTCCAGACTTTTTCCCAGACTCGCGGCTACCCGTGGCGCACTAGCCCCCTTCAGGCTGTGTTCACGCACCCAACCCCAGTCCTCTCCTTGGGATCTGAACTCTGAAGCCCGAGCCTCAGCTCCCAGCCCCCACCCGCCCCAGTGGGTGAGCAGACAAGCCTCTCAGGCTGGTGAGTCCTGGTCGGCAGCAATCCTCTGTGCGGGAATCTCTTTGCTTTGCCCTCTGCACCCCTGTTGCTGCGCTCTCCTCCGTAGCTCTGAAGCTTCCCCGCCCCCCCCCCCCAGTCTCCACCAGTGAAGGGGCTTCCTAGTGTGTGGAAACTTTTCCTCCTTCACAGCTCCCTCCCAGAGGTGCAGGTCCGATCCCTATTCTTTTGTCTCTGTTTTTCCTTTTTTCTTTTGCCCTACCCAGGTACGTGGGGAGTTTCTTGCCTTTTGGGAAGTCTGAGGTCTTCTGCCAGTGTTCAGTAGGTGTTCTGTAGGAGCTGTTCCTCATGTAGATGTATTTTTGATGTATTTGTGGGGAGGAAGGTGATCACGTCTTACTCCTCTGCCATTTTGAAGCTATCTCCTGTTTTGACTTTTTGACAATAGCCATCCTAACAGGTGTGAGGTGATATTGATGGTTTTGATTTGAATTTCCCAGATACTTAATCATGTTGAGCACTGAAGTTTCATGTACCTGTTGGTCATTTGTATGTCTTCTTTGAAAAAATGTGTACTCAGGTCCTTTGCCTATTTTTGAATTTGGCTGTTAGTGTCACTTTTTGCTACTGAGTTGAGTTCCTTTATATATTAAATATTAAGCCCTTATCTGATATTTGGCTTCCAAATACTTTCTCCCATTACATTGGTTGCCTTTTCACTCTTGATAGTTTCCTTTGCTGTGCAGAAGCATTTAAGTTTGGTGCAATCCCACTTGTGTATTTTTGCTTTTGTTTACTGTGCCTTTGGTGTCATACCCAAAAAAAATCACTGCCCAGGCCAATGTCAAGAAGCTTTTTCTCTATGTTCTCTTCTAGTTGTTTTATGGTTACAGGTATAACATTTAAGTATTTACTCCATTTTGAGTTAATTTTTGTGTATGTTGTGAGGTATACATTGCAGCATTATTCATAATAGCCAAGATATGGAAACAACCTAAGTTTCTGTCAATTTATGAATGGATAAAGAAAATGTAACACACACACACACACATACACACATATATACACAGGAATATTATTCAGCCTTAAAAAAAAGAAGGAAATTCTGCCATTTGCAACAACATGGATGAACCTGGAAGATATTATGCTAGGTGAAGTAAGCCAGACACAGAAGGACAAATACTGCATGATCTCATTTATATGTAGAGTCTAAAATAGTTGAGCTCATAATAGCTCAGAAAGAGTATAGAATGGGGGATGGGGGAAATGAATAGATATTGGTCAAAGGGTACAAAATTTCAGTATGTAGATGAATAAGTTCTGAAGATCTAATGTATAGTGTGGTGATTACAGTTAATGATGTTGTATTGTATACTTGAAATTTGCTAGGAGAACTGACCTTAAGTGTTCTCACCACAAAAATATTAGATAACTATGTGAGGTGATAGATGTATTAATTATCTTGATTATGGTAATCATTTCCCACTGTATACATACATCAAAATATCACATTGTATACCTTAAATATAGAAGATGTTTATCTGTGAAATATATGTCAATAAAGGTGGAAAAATAATAAAAAGAAGAGCTTATTAGGCTAGGAGAGTTAGGAGTTCATCGCCTCAAGTAGAGAACTGACTTTATCTGCTAAATTAAAAAATAGGTTTGGGAATGTTATAAATAAATAAATAAAGAAGTCTCACTTTTCCTCATTGATAAAATGGGGAAATAAATGGTATTGAACCCACAGAGTCACTGTAACTATGAAATACGTAAATATATATCAAAGTAAAACACTTAGAAAATATCCTGGTACACAGAAATTACCTACTAATAATCATTTAAAACTATTACTATTATCATTATTATCTATACAAAATCAGTCTAATATACATTAAAATTTTTTCTCTGGCTAGTAGGATTATAAGGGTGATTTTTAAAAATTGAGGCATATTTGATGATTAAAAACTATATATATTTAAGGTGTAGAACTTGATGATTTGATATATATATATACACTGTGAAATAATCACCATATTCAGATTAACAAACTAGAACAACCTTATGATTCAGCAATCCCACTTCTGGGTATATACCCAAAGGGCATGAAATATCTCAAAAAGATATCTGCATTCTGATGTTCATTGCAGCATTATTCATAATAACCAAGACTTGGAAGCCATCTAAGTGTTCCTCCACAGATGAGTGGAAAAAGAAGATGTGGTATGCATGTATGTGTGTGTATACACACACACACACACACACACACACACAAACATGCACAATGGAATATTATTCAGTCTTAAAAAAGAAGGAAATCCTGCCATCTGCAATGACATGGATGAATCTGGAGGACATTTTGCTGAGTGAAATGAGCCAGACACATAAGAATACTGCACAATCTCATTTAGATATGGAATCCAAAAACAGTTGAACTGATAAGGGTGAATTTTATTTCCTGAGATATTTTTTTCTACATTTCTTCCCAAAGTGAGCAAGTATTCCTTACATAATTTCAAATCTAAAGAAAGAGAGACAGAAAGGAACAGATCCTGCCAACCCTGATTAACACAGCAGGATTAAAGTAACTAGGGGTCTATACTGATCTCTTACAGTTCAGCCCATAACCGGGTCCTTTGTCCAGTCATATAAAAGCTGCAGTCTTAAGTGGTCCATAATAGATGACTCAGAAATTGTGAATAGTGGAATAACTCCAACTGGTTATTAAGACCTATTGATTTTGTCTCCTGGACGTCTCTTTAATGTATCCACTCCCGTCCTTCACCATAATCCAGGTCACTGTCTTCTCTCACCTGAATTATTGGAAAAGCTTCATAATTGGTCTTTTTTTTGAAACAGGCTGAATAGTAAGAGCTACCATTTATGGAGCAATCACTATGTGCCAGGAACTATCAGTTCCTACAACCCCCATCACAACCCTGTGAGGTAGGTGCTTGCTATAATAATCTCCATTTGACTGATGGGGAATCTGAGGATTTGCAAGAGATTGTTATTTTCTCTATGTAACTGTGAAACAGAAATTGTTTGAGGCCAAAGCACATGCTCTTAAACCCATAGTACAATCTCATGGTACCCATGGTACCACTGCACCACAGTATAATCCCATTCCCCTTCGCTTCCTCCCCCACCCCCACTCTGAAATCCACATTGAAGTTAAAGTGATGTTTCTAAACCACAAATCTGGCCTTCTTAAACCTTTGTGTAAATCCTTCCAGTAGTACAGCATTAACCTCAGGATAAAATTCAAGCTCCTCACATGGCAGGGAAGGCCCAATATGACCTGACTCCTGCTTACTTTTAAAGCCTCCTGCAATGCCTCTCCTTCTCTCACACACCCAGGGCTCCTCATGCTGAACATCTTGGGCTCCCTGAAAGTGCCTATGCCTTCTTGACTCACATCTTTGCTCATATTGTTCTCACTGTTGCTTGTAATTCACTCCCCCATTATGCCCACCTGAAACACTCTTACTTGAAGACTCAGGTCAAGATTCAACTCCTTTCCTGGCTATCCAGGCAAAGGTATACACTTCATTATCTGTGCTATTTTAGGCAATCCCCTATTCTCACACATGCTTTATACTTCAGTAAGTTTTGTTTACCTGTTAGTTACTTCTACTAGACTAGGCGACCTGCAGGGCAGAGACTATCTTATTCACATTTGAATCTACAGTATATTGTATGATGCCTGACATACAGCAGGAGCATAAATATGACTATTTAATTAGAAATTAACAAAAGAATTATTTGTGTGGGCATACTTAATTACTTCTTTTTTCACTTCTTTCTTGAATATAGTCCCATTCTACTGAATCCTTAAAAGTATGCACTGTTATACCTTCATAAAAGCAGGCGCTCTCAAAAAGTATACTGACAGTAACTGACATAGGTCACATGGACATCTACAGATATAGCCAAGTTTAGACTCTATATATAAGTTTAAGCATAACAAACTTTCTAACAAAGTGATGTCACCCTTCCCATCCCTTTTTTTAGATGTGTGTAAATGTGGCAGGAGCCTCTATGATGGACCCCAATGTTCTCCACCTCCTGGTATTCTGGCCCTTATGTCACCGTCTTCCCTTGAGTGTGAGCTGGACCTAGTGATTTGCTTCCGAGGAACAGAAGTGACGGGGTATCACTTATGACAAGATTAGGTTGTATACAAGTCACTGATTTCCATCTTGGGTTCAATCCCAATGTGTGTGTGTGTGTGTGTGAGAATTAAGAAGCTATGCTGTGAGCAGCCCTATGGAACTGATATCTTCAGCCAACAGCCAATGAGGCCCTGAGGCCTGCCAATAGCCACATGACTTGAGCTTGGAAGTAGATCATCTCCCAGTGAAGCCTTGAGGTAATTGCAGCCTTCTGAGAGACCTTGTGCCAGAACCACTCAGCTAAACTGCACCCAAATTCCTGATCTATAAAAGCTGTTAAATAAAAATGTTTGTTGCTGTTTTCAGACTAAGTTTGGGGGTAATTTGTTATTCAGTGGTATAACTAATACGGCAGGTGTGAAGCCTGAGAACCAACTTTCGCAATCTGTTGGGGTGGGGGTTTAAAGAGAGGAGAAGACAGAAAAGTAAAAACAGAGTTGCCATATGATCCAGCAAGGCCACTCTTGGGCATATATCTGGACAAAACTATAATTCAAAAAGATACATGCACCCCTATGTTCACAGTAGCACTATTCACAATAGCCAAGACATGGAAACAACCTAAATGTCCATTAACAGATGGATAAAGAAGATGTGGTATGTATATACAGTGGAATATTACTCAGCCACAAAAAAGAATGAAATAATGCCATTTGCAGCAACATGGATGGAGCTAGAGATTATCATACTAAGTGAAGTAAGTCAGAAATAGAAAGACAAATACCACGTGATATCACTTATATGTGGAATCTAAAATATGACACAAATGAACATATCTACGAAACAGAAACAGACTCACAGACAGATAACAGACTTGTGGTTGCCAAGGGGGTGGGGTAGGGGAGGGATTGATTGGGAGTTTGGGGTTAGCAGATACAAACTATTATATATAGAATGGATAAACAAGGTCCTACTGTATAGCACAGGGAACTATATTCAATATCCTGTGATAAACCATAATGGAAAAGAATATGAAAAAGAATATATATATGTATAACTGAATTGCTTTGCTGTACAGCAGAAATTAACACAACATTGTAAATCAACTATACTTCAATAAAATAAATTTAAAAAAAAAAGAGAGAGAGAGGAGAAGAAATAGAGTGGAGTAGGCATGAAGGAAATTAGGTAGGGTACTTTGCAAGCACCAGGTAAGCCCCTTTGCTTTTGAATTCTTCTAGAAGAGTAATTTATTTTGTGACAGTTTCTAAATTCTACCAATTAGAAATTCATTCACTTCTCTTTTAAAGTACGAAGTTGCTCTGAGAGAGCTATCAGCCACTTAACCTCTTGTGATAGAGTAATCTGATTAAATACTAAGATCAGCTCCAATATGTGGCTGGACAATGAGTAGGCACGGAGAGGAAAGAGCGGATTCTGAAGCATGAAAAGATTTTGAGCAACAAAAAGGGGATCAGGTAAATGGAGGCTAAAAGGAGATTAGCCTAGGGATGGCAGAAACTTTTTTCACTATACCCAAGCAGCCAGAACATTGTTTTGACATGTCTCATTTTCTGATTTTTCCAGAATAAGTTTTCTGTTCACTTCTGTTATGAGCAACATAAGGAAGGAAGCTATTTTATGCATGCATGGCATTGGTATCCATAAGAGGCAGTTTTTAAAATTAAAGGAAAATAAAGGATTCTTGTTCCACAACCAAAAGAATTCCTAGAAGTGTCTAGGATTTCCTCCATTAAAGTTATCTTCCCTTGTGTTGGTGGAAATCCTAAATATCACAGAACTTAAAATCTAACCCCTAGGATAAAAAAATCAGATGGGATCAACTTTTGTCTCATTTTTAAATCATAGATCCAAGGTTATTCTTGGCACCATTCAAAAATATATATACAGTTTTTTTAAGGTATAGAATAAAAACATTTTCATAAGAAAATGAGCATCTTTATGATTTTTTTCAAAAGGGGATATAATCTTGCACCACATCTCTATGAGTGAAAATGCTAAATAAAATTTACACTTGGATTTCCAACAAGTAACAAAAACTGTGACATTATCTGTGTTAAAATTCCTTCAAAGAAATGTTGAAATAACTTCCATTAGGAAGAATACGCTCACACCTTGTGAAGGGTTAAATATTTTGAAGCTGGTCATCCAATGTATTGACATGGGACAAACATAGTTCTGTGATGGACATATTCTTATTGACCTTGTGATGTGACTGTCACTAAGCTCCCAAATGTAAATCTGCTCTTCCTTACTCTTTTTTTCTATACAGATAGAAACTCATTTGTCAGCATGCCAGCTTTAACTAGCCGAGATGAAGCTAAGCTAATTTAATAGGAACTGTTCAATAGCTTCGACCGACCTGACACTGTCAGTTAAAGTGGCTCTATGCCCCACTGTCTTTCATTATTCCCAATTCTTTCTTCAGAATGGCTGAACATCAAGTCAAATAATATGCTTAGTAGTCAACAGGCCTGACTTTTTTCTCAAGGACATTCTTTTGGTGCCAGAAACTGTCAAGTGGAAAAACATGTACTGTGAAGGTGAGAGGACACTAATTAAATATACATAGCTCTAGCCAAAGAAGCATGAGGCACAGCTTGCTGAATGAAAACTCTACTGCCTGCTTGACTGAGGTCACAGCTGTTGACTTGCCTAAGTTCCTAAGTTGCAGTTTCTCTTTGATATGATTTAACATCCCTGTATTTACAGTAGGCACGGGTCATCCTCAAGGAATGCTGCACAGTTTCAAGTGCAAATATTTTGGTTCAATTAGGCATGCTTCATCCTTAGGTCACTGAACTTCTTTACCTCTTTAGCTACATGTACTGTTTTTAAAGTATTAAGTTACTCTGACCTGTGCTGGACATGTAATGTGAGCAAGAAATAAACCTGAGTTGAGTAAACCAGAAAAAATAGTTCTTCTTTGGTGTACAATGTAATAGCTCTGGAGCCAAACTTGTTTTGAAACCCTTAATAATATTTTAACCATGAGGCATCTCGGTGCTTCAATTTCCTCATCTTTAACACACTAGTGGTAATAATTTTCCTTACCTCTCAGGCTTATTATGAGGACTAACAGAGAAAATATATGTAAAGTTTTTGCACAATACTTGGAACTTAGTATATGCTCCAAAAGCTACAGCTAGTAGCATAGGTTTGAATTTAAGAAACAATACTTTGTAACAGGACATTCTAGATGGTTCTTCTTTCTTAATTAAATCTACCTTTCACCTCTAATGTAAACACTCCACCTTTGGTATAACTGACTTAAGAACTGACACCTTGATAGTCTTTAAAGCATCACAAAGTCAAATTCAAATTAACAATCTTTTGGTCTGTTGTTTTTCAAAAACTACTAATAATTGCCAACTTCTTGGATTGTCAAAGTGGTATAACTTAGGTATCTTGTTTGGCACAGAGAAAGCTGAAGAAATAGGAAAAAAAAGGACCTACGTGTTTTGTGTTAATAATACCATAAGTGAAAAAGATTCCCATGTACACTGTGCGTTGAAATTCAAGTGCCATTGTTATATTTGCCTCCAAAAGATTGCAGTATACATATATTATTAATCATCACTTTCGATTTCATTAACAATTCTCCTTATTTTACTGTAGCTGAAGTACAATGACCTATTTATTGCTTTTCACACTTGATAGCTTAAGGATGGAGAGACAAGGGGATGAAGGATTTCTGTCGGATTTCAAGAAAGTGCCTAAAAATCATGAGCTTAATCCTTGTATTCAATCTTTTAACCCCACTATAAATAGACCCTCTTTTTTCTAGATGAAGTTTGAAAGCCTCTACCCATTACCAGAACTTAGTAGGTGTCAGATGTAGCATGTCACTGTGATCTATGAACATCAAAAACAGGATTCAGATATAGAAATGCTAATGAAAAAAACTCCTGGCAATATCTACCTTCAAAAAGACAGGAGGTATAAAATACTATAAATAAGAAATGAAACATGATCACAATTAAAGAAGATATTAGAAAGTATTAAAAGGTTGTCAAATATCTTATGTCAGTAAACTTGAAGAGTTAGATGAAATGGACAATTTCATGGAAATACATAAATTGCCAAACTGATTCAAGAAGAAATAAAAAGTATAAAGATTCCAATAGCATAGAAATTAAAGAAGTAGTTCTAAAAATTTTCAAAATTAAACACCATACCCAGAGAGTTTTACAAGAAAAATCTAACAAACTTTCAAGGAAAAGATTTTTCCAATACTATGAGAATTCTTCCAAAGAATTAGAATAGGAGGAAATATTACACAGCTTAGCAGCCATAATAAATCCAAACAAAGATAGTAAGAGAAAAGACAACTATGGGTGATTTCAAATGTTACTAGAGATGCTATAATCCTAAACAAAAAGCTAACTAAATCCTACAGAGTGTGAAAAAGGAAATATACCATGACCAAGCTAGGATTATCCCAAGAATTTGAGGATGGTTTATATTAGAAAATATATACATGTCATTTACCACTTTAAAGGAGAAAAAAGTATGATCATTTCATGGTAGGAAAAGCATTTGGTAGAAATCAACACCCATTAATGAATGAAAAACAAGAGAAAGGTCTCTTAATAAACTAGAAATAAGAAGACACCTTCCTTAAATGTATTAAGAATATCTACAAGAATCTACCACATCTTCATCCTAAATCGGAAAAATTAAAAGTACTTCCTTTATAATTAAGCAAAAGACATGGATATCTAATATTACCAGATCAATTCAATATTGCACTGTAGGTCCTAAACAGTCTAATGAAAAAAAGAACACAAATAGTTAAAGACATGAGGATTTGGAAAGAAGAAAATAAAGTCCACTACTTGTAGATGATATAATTTTCCACATGAATAAGCCAAAAGAATCTACCAACTACTAGAAATAAGAGGTTAGAAAATTGACTGGATACATAAGATCAATCTACAACTAAAGACCAATATCACTCATGAACATACATACAAAAATTCTCAGCAAAATATTAGTAAACTGAATGAAGCAATGTATAAAAATGATAATACATCATGATGAGTGGGATTTATCCAGGGAATTCAAAGCCAGTTTTACATCCAAAAATGAAACAATGTAATTCTTTATTTAAGTCAACAGACTAAAGAAAAAACATATGATCATCTCAGTAGGTTCAGGAAAAGCATTTGTCCAAATTCTATGCCCATCCATGATAAAAAAATAAAAATAAAAATGTTAAACTCAGCAAACTGGGAATACAAGGGAATCCCAACAACCTGATAAAGGGCATCTACAAAAAACCTAGCGCTAACTTCATACTTAACAGTGAAAGATTGAATGCTTTCTCCAGATCAGGAACAAAGAAAGGATGTCAGCTCTCCACACTCCTATTTAATATTGTGCCAAAAGTCCTATCCAGTGCAACAAGAAAAGAAAATGCATATAGACTAGAAAGGAAGAAACAAAACTGTCTCTATTCAAACACACTTGTCTATGTAAAAAGTCCCAAAATGTACAAAAAAGCGATGAGAACAAACAGGTGAATTTAGCAAGATCTCAGGATAAAAGATCAATATGCAAAAATCAATTATATTTCTATACACTAGTAGTGAACAAATGGAAATTGAAATAGTATATAGTATGGCTTACAATAGCACCAAAAACATTAAATACTTAGGTATAAATCTAAGAAAATATATGTATGAGCTGTGTGCTGAAAACAGTGAAGCACTGATGAAAGAAATCAAGAAGACCTAAAATAAAGGAAAGATATAGGCATATCTCATTTTATTGCACTTTATTACACTTCACAGAAAATGGGGGTTTTTTTACAAACTGAATTTCTGTGTCAACCAAGTCTATGGGCACCATTTTTCCAACAGCATTTGCTCACTACATGCTTCTGCGTCACATTTTGGTCATTCTTGGAATATTTAAGTTTTTTCATTATTATTACATTTGCTATGGTGATCTGTGATTAGTGATCTCTGACGTTACTATTGCAAAAAGATTATGACTCACTAAAAGTGGTTAGCATTTTTTGTATCAATAAGGCATTTTAAATTAACGTATGTACATTGTTTTTAAGACATAATGTTATTGCACACAATAGACTACAGTAGAGTGTAAACATAACTTTTATATGCACTAGGAAATCAAAAAAATCACATGACTTGCTGTATTGCGATATTCACTTTATTGTGGTGGTCTGGAATCAAACCCACAATATCTCTGAGGTATACTTGTATACTGTGTTCATGGATTGTAACACTCAATATTGATAAGATGTAAAAGTGATCTATGATTTGAATGGAATTTCAATAAAAATTCCAGGAGAAATTTTTATAAAAACTGATTCTAAAATTGATATTGAAAAGCAAAGCAACTACAAGAGGAAAAACAATTTTGAAACGGACAAAGTTGGAAAACTTAAATTATCCATTTACAAGACTTTCTACAAAGCTACAGTAATCAAGACAGTGTTGTGGGGAATTCCCTGGGGGACCAGTGGTTAAGACTCGGCACTCTGCCACGTGGCATGGCCAGAAAAAAAAAAAAAAAAACACTGTTGTGGACAAAGAACGTTGCCTGCCATATCAGTAAACAAAGGATGTTGCAGCCATCACGCCATCAGCCACTGTAGCTATCCCGGACTGTGAACTCTGAGGGAATTCAGGATGGAGAAAAACAATACTGGCCCTAGATAGCGGAGGTGCATATCAAAGGAATGATTTCAATGAGCCCAGACTCTTGCATCTTCCCATACACAGAAAAGTGCTAAATTCATTAACTTCAGAAGTCTGGGTTTTTTTAATTAACAGTAATCTTTTGATGTTCCTACTACTTGTTTTGGGGGGGGGGGGTTGTTGCAAAAACTCCTATATATCCTGGCTCCTCCCTTACCTCTTCAGAACAATCCCTCAGAGCTATCTGAGAGCCTGTCTCTTTGGCTTAAGTCCTCAGTATGTCTGCAGAATAACACATAATTCTCAACTTTTAGGTTGTGCAATTTTTTTTTCAGTCAACAGTGTGGTATTGGTAAAAGGATAAATACATAAACCAATGGAATAGAACAGAGATTCCAAAATTAGATCCACACGTATGTGTCCAATTGATTTTCGACCAATGTGTAACAACTGGACAGTCATATTTGAAAACATGAACTGACCCATACATAACATCACATACAAAATTTAAGTCTAAATGGATAAAAGACCTAAACGCTAAACCTGAAACTATAAAACTCTTCAAGGAAAACATAGGAGAAAACCTTTGTGACCTTGGACTAGGCAAAGATTCCTTAGATATGACACAAAAAGCAAAATCCATTAAAAAAGAGATACATTATATTTCATCAAAACTCAAAACTTCTCTTTTAATGAGAATGAAAAGATAACACACAGATTAGGAGAACATATTTGAAGAGCACATATTTGATCAATGACTGGTATTGAGAATATATAAAAGAAAAAACTTAATAATTAGAAAAGACACAACCCATGGGCAGAAGACCTAAATAGAAATGTCTTCAAAGAAGACATACAGATGACCAACAGGCTCATGAAAAGATGCTCAACATCACTAATTATTAGAGAAATGCAAATCAAAACTACATTGAGGTATCATCTCACACCAGTCAGAATGGCCATCAACAAAAAGTCTACAAATAATAAATGCTGGAGAGGGGGTGGAGAAAAGGAAGCCCTCCTACACTGTTGGTGGGAATGTAAACTGGTGCAGCCACTATGGAAAACAGTATGGAGGTTCCTTAAAAAACTAAAAATAGAGTTACCATATGATCTAGTAATCCCATTCCTGGGCATATATCCAAACAAGACAAAAACTCTAATTCAAAAAGATACATGCACCCCAACCTTCCGAGCAACACTATGTACGGTAGCCAAGATACGGAAGCAAGCTAAGTGTCCATCAACAGATGAATGGATAAAGAAGATGTGGTATATATATATATACACACACACACACACACACACACACACACACACACACACACGCACACACACACACCATGGAATATTACTCAGCCATAAAAAAGAATGAAATTTTGCCATTTGCAGAAACATGGATGGGTCTGGAGGGTATTATGCTTAGCTAAATAAGTTAGGAAAGACAAATACTGTGTGTTTTCACTTATATGTGAAATCTAAAAAATAAAACAAATGAATGAATATAACAAAACAGGAACAGACACACAGATACAGAGAACAAACTAGTGGTTACCAGTGGGGAGAGGGACTGAGGGAGGAACAACATAGGGGAAGGGGATTAAGAGGTACAAACTACTAGAAATAAATAAGATACAAGGACGTAATGTACAGCACAGGGAGTATAGCCAATATTTTAAAATAACTTTATATGGAGTATAACCTGTAAAATCTATAAAAATATTGAATCACTCTGTTGTACCCCTAATAATGTAAGTCAACTATACTTCAGTAAAAAATTCACACCTGCAATTTATTATTTGTAAACAACTTACTGGATAAAATACCAGCCTAAATTCTGAGTTTGAACTTGTGGGAATTTGGACACACACAACATATCTGTACCTCAGCTTTCTCACTTCAAAGATGGGAACAATAATAGTATATACTTCATGAGGTTGTTGTGAGGATTAAATGAGTTATTACATGCAAAATGCTTGGAACGGTGCGTGGGAATAATAAGCTACATATTAGTGTTACCTACTGTTATTATCATCTCATTATTTTGATATATGAAAGGAAAATTATAAAAAATAAACCAGTTAAATTTGTAAGAGCAATATATAAGAATTTCATACATAATTTAAAAAATCAGTTACATATCATGCTTTTTCTTACATAATTAATTTAAGTAAATTAGAGAATATGCTTGGCTTATTAAATAGTGAGAAACAGAAGTAAGTACTGCATACTTAATATGATTAAAAATTATTTTTAAATGTATTTTATATAATAAATCTTTCCTAATGGACTCATCTAAAATAAAACACTTTAATTGAAAATCACTTTCCTACCATATATCATAGAAAAAATGACAAAATGATTTTTTTATTCCCTAGGCAGGTTCAAGAAATTATAGATTAATAATTCACCATTTAGCAAATATTGGGTGCCTATTATGCCAGACATTCTAGGTGCTGGAGATCTGACATTGAAAAAAATATGGAAAGTCCATTTTATGGAGCTTATATTCAAGTGAGGATGAAGAATACATGATGAGAAGTGTTGAGATGAAACATAAAGCAGGCTAAGGGCATAAATTAGAGAATGACACATAGGATGGTCAGGGAAATCTTCCATATTGAGATGACACTTGTGCAGAGATCTAAATAAAGTGACGGGACAAGCATGTGGCTACGTGGGGGTGTGATTTTCCAGGCAGAGGGAACGATCAGCACAAAGGCTCAAAGGCAAGAGCACAGTTCATGTATTCAAAGAACAGGAAGGTGGTTACAATGGTTTTAGACCAAATAGGTTAGGAAAAAGTCTATTAGACTTATCTAACAAATATAAATGCTTATAATTGAAAAGAACAGGAGAATGGAGACTTTGGTATCCAAAGAACAGGCACTGTTTCTTAGATGATCCTTCATGGAATGCCTCTGTCACCTACAAGCTATAATTTTCTCAAAGACAGGAATCATGTCTTACTAATTCTCCTCAGTACTTGTCAGATACCAAACACTTCATCTATATTTGATGGATTGAATCACATGAATAGCATATCTGATTGTTTCCTCTGGCCTTTTAACTTCTACAGCATAGCTGATACTAAATTCAAAAATCATGAACTTGAATTTTGAACATGGATATCAATATTAGTAGCTTAGGGTCACTGACATAGATAAATAGGATGCTTTGGGCCCCACAAAAAGATAATGGACTCCAAAATCTAGGGTCAAGATAAGTGGGCCCTTCTCTGTGACACACAATATAAATGTGATAAATGTACTATGGTGACTGTCCCAAATGAAAATTATCTTTTGTCTGATTGAATATGTTACTAGATATTAAGGTTAATCTGTAGATGTGTTATGAGTTTAAGGAAACTGAAATCTAATTAAGCCACCAGAGAGAAAGTTATCTTTGAACTCCATTGATGGGGAGGAATGTTTGAGTTAAGTTTAACTTTTGGAGCCAGTGAAACTTACCTGAGATTCAGAGCATGTTCTCAGATCACTGAGAAGGTATATTCCATATTAGAAATATTTAAATGGACATTTTGGATGTGTCAGATTCATGTGAGTTTGGTTAGCAATAATTCACTAGAACCTAATCACCTCCGAATAAAAAATGATACACTCAAGTCTCTATAATTACAAAGTTCTGGATAACTGTTGGAAGCACTCATCAATGAGGTTTTTAAACTGTTCTGTATAGTATCAATACATTAACAGAATTGGAGGTGGGATGGGGAGAGCAGAGGAGTGAGAAAAAGTGAAGGAGCTAGAAAAAGAGAGGACCAAACAATAATGATGAAAGGTCAAGACCTGAACTGAGACAAATGGCCAAAGGGCTTTTCAAAAACTATGGAAATATAATATTCTATTTCAAACTATATATTTAGTATAGTATAACTCCTCTCAATAATAGCCCTGAATCTTTAATAAAAGTCCACAACACAGAATCATTTCATGTGAGCGTCATTTGGGGAGCCAATACCATATAAAATTAAAGTAAGACATAAAATGGAGAGTGAGAATTCAGCAGAAGTTGGAAATCAGAGGCAGAGTTGGCTGGGAGAAATATAAGCCACCAGGAATTTACAGAAATCTTCGCAAGAGCATTAGACTTTCCACAGGAGGAGCAAAGGAGATTTGAGATGATCTTACCTAGGTTTAATGGGCAGAGTGATCCCAGCTGGTATCTGGGTTACAAAAATCCAAAAGAGTAGATTTAAGTGCAACTAATATTTATTGCATGCAAGTCCCTGTGCCGGAGCCTTCAAGTCACAAAGATGACCCTGTGCTAAGGGAACATAAAATGTTGTGGTAGTACATACTATTTTTTTTTTTATTATTGCACTATGGTGTGATGGGACTTGGCACAGGTAGCATTGAGAGGCTGCTAGAGGCCATAAGAAGAAAACATGTCTTGTTTGAAATCTGAGAGCCAGA
This sequence comes from Eschrichtius robustus, assembly GCF_028021215.1. NCBI lineage: Eukaryota > Metazoa > Chordata > Mammalia > Artiodactyla > Eschrichtiidae > Eschrichtius > Eschrichtius robustus. The sequence continues at coordinate 83,085,659 of NC_090845.1, forward strand.
ATCAAGGGCAAGGTAGCATTGAGAGGCTGCTAGAGGCCATAAGAAGAAAACACGTCTTGTTTGAAATCTGAGAGCCAGAATCAAGGGCAGCCAGTATTAGTCTAAAAACCACCCTTTCTTTCAATATAAATTATCCAAGTATAAACATCTCAGTCATTTACCACCTTAATCCTACTAGTTATCACTCACTTTCAAACACAAGTTACAATAAGCCTTCCCTTCTATTTGCCTAATACTTGAGCTTCTCTACATAGAACAAAGTATAATTGTATATTATTTTTTAAAGGAACTATAGTAAACTCAGTTATCTGGGATACTTAAGAAATCCAGTCTTGTGGTTTATCAAATAATCCAAAGAAAATGAAGCTAGATTTAGGGACATTTAGCAGATGGGGTTGGATATTCGCATGTAAGATTCAAAATGCAAGTTCATCTCTTTTATTGCTCCAAGTCTTTTAAAGCACCAGAAAAAGATTTTTTAAAAAGAATAAAACCCTGAGACCACTGGAAAACAACAGAGGGGACTACAAGGTGCTAGAAACAGAACTTTCTACAAGTTAAGAGCTTATGGCATGGCATTTTTACTGAGAAACAGGAGAAGAACAATATCGACAGCTTAAAACATGATGAGGAAAGAGCATTTTGAAGGCAAGAGAAACTCCAAATGTAGTGAGAACACACAAAGTGAAGAAGGCAGTACCCTAGGAGAATTAGAGACAATTAATAATGGCAGATATGGAGAAGTTTAAGGAGTAAAAATGTATATATAATTCTATACCAATTAATTTAAAATTTTAGATTAAATCAATTGTTTTCCAGGGAAATTTAAATTAGGGCATTCACGAAGAAGCAGGCAATCTGAATATTGTAATAACTATAGCAGAAGTGATCAAAGTATGAACTATCTACCTGTCAAAGCAACAGCAGACTCATAGGAAACACAGGAAAAGATGAGAAGCTACCTAACTCATTTTATGAGGCTTGCACACCCTAATGGCAAATTGGACAGCAGAACACAAAAAGAACAGAAGGGAGGAGGGTGGAAGTAAAGAAAATAATAGTTGAACCTCATTTAGAAACACAGATGACAAAACTGAAAATATATAATGAGTAATACATTATGATTAAATCAGTTTATCATAGAATGTCAAGTGTGGTACAACATTAAGAAAATGAATTTGAAGGTTAAAGCAAAACACTCACGTGAACATCTCAATTGGTGCCACAGTATTTAATAAAATACAATACTAATTCCTGATTTTAAAGAACCACATGAAAGAGAACAAGCAAACAACCAACAAAATGTGAGTGAAAAATAAATGAACTTCCTAAATATGATTAATGGAATCAAAAACAATACTACAGCAATGATCATATATTAAAAGCATTCCCAGTTATATCACAAACAATACAATGATGTTTCTCTTGCTCAATATATTCAACATTGTAAAGGAGGTCATGGCTAATGCAATCAAAAAGAAAAAGGAAGTGATACTGTATAAACATTGGAAAGTAAGACACAAAACTGTGATTATTTGCAGACATTATGATAATCTTCCAGGAAAATCCATGAAAATCAGTTGAAAAGCTGAGCAGGAATTAAAACTATATAAAATTTTAAAAATATAATAAGTCAATAGCTTTCCTATATGCCAACAATAACCAAGTTGATAATATCAGGAAAACAGATTCTATTCTCAATACCAACAAATCTAAATATAACTAGTAAAATAATCTTAAGAATAAGTATTCAATTAAAAAAATAAATGTGTAAGATGTATAAGAAGAAAATAATAGAACTTTTCTAACAAGTAAAAATAACTCCAGAGAAATGGAGGGATATGGCACATTCCTGAATGGGAAGATTTAGTACTATAAAGAAGTCAAGAGATATGGGGACATATGTATATGTATAACTGATTCACTTTGTTATAAAGCAGAAACTAACACACCATTGTAAAGCAGTTATACTCCAATAAAGATGTTTAAAAAAAAGATACTAATTGGGGGTCAGAGTGGGGAAAAAATTCTAAGAGGAGCAATATGAGAGAGGGGAGAAAGAAATGAATTAGGAGAATCACTGTATTCATCACTAAATTCCTGAATTCTGAAAAAAAAAAAAAAAAGAAGTCAAATTTCCAAAATTATTCTATAAATTAAATCCTATTACAACCAAATGTCAATGTGAATCTTTTAACTTCACAGATTTATTCTAAAATTTATCTAGGAGAAAAAATTAACAAAAAATACACAAGGAATTTTTAGAAAAACAACAGAGGGCACTTTGTCCTTTGTAGTGGGTTGAATGGTAGCCTCCCAAAAGATATGCCCACAGCCTAATCCCCAGAACCAGTCAAAGTTACCTTATTTGAAAAAAAAAGAGGGGGGGGGGCTTTGCAGATATAATTAAATTAAGGACTGTGAGATGAGAAGATTATTCTGGATTAACTGGGTAGGCCCAAAGACAAGTGTACTTGTAAGAGTGAAGCAGAGAGGGATTACGGAGATAGAAGAGGAGAAGGTCATTTGAAGATGGAAGTAGAGATTGTAGTGATGCCGATGGAAGATTCAAGGAACAAAATGTTCCATGTGGCTCTGCCAACACCTTGATTTTGGACTTCTGGTCTCCAGAACTGAGAGAATACACTTCTGTTTTGAAGCCACCCAGTTTGTGGGAATATGTTACAGTAACCACATGAAACTAATAAACCCTTCCAAAGATCAAAACATAATAAAGGTATTAGTAATTAAGGTACTATGATTCTGGCACAAAATAGACAAAAATAGTTCAATAGAAAATAGATCCATTTTTATATAGGAATTGAGTGGTTGATAAAAGTGGTTTATTCATATAAAAGCAGGGAAATTAGGGTATTTTTGATAAACTGTTTCGGGACAGTTGGACAACTATTTTTTAAAAATCAACCCTGAACTTAAACCAAACACAAAATAATTTCCTGATGGGGTTAAAGGCTTAAACATAAAAAACAAAAAGTATTAGAAGAAAATGAAGATATGTTTATAAACTTGATATAGGAAAGGACTTCTTATGAAGAAGCTGTAAAGGAAGAGAATGAGAGATTTTGTGGCACTTGACATGCTAAATCCAGAAAATATGTGGAAAAGCAAAGAATTAGGAAAAGTCAAGACAGTTCAGAAGAAGAATAAGTTGGAATGATGTACCCTACCAGATATCAACACTTATTTGAAAAAGCACAATTAGGCATTACATAGTAAGTTGGATCTATGCATACCTTATAACTCAGCATTTTCTCTTGGAGGTATACCTTAAAAAATCTTTTACATATACATCAAGAGGCATGTAAAAAATGTCTATAGCTTTGCTCAAATAGTAAATACGTAAGACAACCTAAATGTTCATCAACAGTGAAATTTATAAATTGTGACATATTCAAAAAATTGAATTCAATAGGAAAATAAACTACCTCTACATGTGTTAATGTGGATGCATTGCAAATATATAATATTAGACAAAAAAGCAAGCCACATAGGAATAAATAGATGTGACAGTTAATTTTATGTGTCAATTTGGCTGGGCCAAAGGGTGCCAAAATATGTGGCAGTAGTAAAAAAAAATGTGAGGTAGATCTGTTTATTTGTATTAACATGGAAAAAATTGTTAAACTGAAAAACTAAGTTGCAGAACACTTATGCATATGACGTTCCCATTGGTGGAAGAGACACACATACATACAGGTATTTGTATGTGTTCATATGTGTGCGTGTGAGAGAGAAAGGGATAGAGGGTAGGTAGGTGGGTGAGTGGGTGGGTAGACAGACAGATGTTTGATTTGCACGTATATGTTTATGTATGTATATAGGGAACGATTTGGAAGGATACACACCAAACTTAACAATGGCTACCTCTTAGAAGAAAGAGGTATTTGGGAAAGGGGGTCAGGCAGAGAAAGCAGTAAGGAAAGACCTTCCTACATTACTCTATAGACTTCTGAATATTTCACACTGAGGATAAGTTACATGAATAACTTGGTAATTTAGAAAAATTGCTCCAAAAATTATGTTTATGAAGATGTATTAAACTATGATATAATAGTAAAAGAAAGAAGCAAGACAGTAGTGTAACAAGTTGGAGGCTTTTTTTCTTCACAATATACAATTTATTATATTATTTGTGTTCACATTGTCATGAATATTCTTCACGTTTGACATATTTTACATGTTATATTATTATCATTTTTTAAACATTTCTTTACTACAAACTTTTGCTATGCTAATATGTGTTGTGAATGATCATAAGATACATTTAACACATAGCATTTCCCATACTTAGTACTTTTCTAACAAATTTTTAAATGAAAATAATAAAGAGGACATGGCTTTTTAAGAATTTGACATGGAATCAAAGTGCAACAAATGCCATGGGGCTTTAATAGTGTGAAATGGCTGTCAATGAAAGCACTTTAGATGTGATTTAAAATTAAATCCGCATGATCAATCATGCCTTCTCCTATAAGCAATGAAAGCAACAAGATTACATTTTTAAAAGTGAGTTCTACTTTCCTGTCATGATTCTCTAATTTGACAGTCATCTCCTTTTCAGCCAACACCATCATTAATGACCAGACCAATACTCTTATCAATGAAACCAATTCATCTTATCTCACACAGCATGGCTGCCCTTAAAATATTCATCCTGCATTTGGAACAAAGATTCACTGCTTTCTTTGTCTCTGCAACATGAAATCATCCTCTTATTAATTTCTTGTCTCAGCATCCAATTCAGTTTAATAACAGACAGATGAGGTCACATAAGATTAATTTTATTACCCCCAATTTTTAAGTGAACCATAAATTCATAGCAAACCTTACTTAAGCAAATCTCAAAAGTAAATAAGTTTCTCTTCCTTTTTGATTTTCTGTTCCTACTCCCTGCCAGGACCTGAGTGAGTTGCTGCTAGAGGTACAAAGATGAGTAAGATATGGTCCTTAAATATTCTGCTGGGTGAGGGATATAAGGCTTTTTAAAATATATTTTCCCTATTAAAAAAGTAAAACATGATGATTGTCTAAATTTTGGAAATGGGTAAAAAATTATAAAGAAAAATAAAATTACTTAATATCAAAATTACTCAAAATTATTGAACTATCCAGACATAATCTCCTGTAACATTCTGATGTATTTTGGCTGGTCTTCTTTATACAGTTAGGATATTATTGATACAATTCTGTATACAGCTTTTGTTGTAGTTATTTAGCATTATAGTATAAGCAATTCTCATGTTATTATAATACTTAACAATCATAACTTTTAATAATTGCATAGTGTTCCACTATAAATATGGCAAGCAACCAGCAATAGGGGAAGGCTTTCTGGGGATGCTAGTATTTCTCCTGAATCCTAATGGAATACGTTCATGGGGTGGGACGGGTGATAGGATTCAAGAAAAGGGAAAGGCATCTGAAAAGTATTCCAGAACTATTGGAGGCAAGAGAAACATAGCAGTTTCTCAGAAATCCAAAGTAGTTCAGAATTACTGGAATACAGAGTTCAGGTGGGAGTGACAGAAAATAATACCAGAGTAATGGACAGGGGCCAGGTCATGAAGGGGAAAGGTAACCTGTACTATGCAACTATGTGCTAAGCACTACGCATAATTTTGTATTATGTTGAGAAGGGCTTTATACACTATGCTAAAAGTTTGAAATTTACCATTGAGGCTATGAGAGGTGGGGATGGAGTGGAAATGAGAGATTTTAAGCCGAGAAGTTACATGAACAACTTTGTAATTTAGAAAAATTGCTCCAAAAATTATGTTTATAAAGATGTATTAAACTATGATATAATAGTAAAAGAAAGAAGGATGACAGTATTGTAACAAGTTGGAGGGTTTTTTTTCACAATATACAATTTATTATATTATTTGTGTTTACATTATCATAAATATTCTTCATGTTTGACATATTTCACATGTTACATTATTACCATTTTTTCAAACATTTCTTTACTACAAACGTTTACTATGCTAATATGTGTTGAGAATGATCGTAAGATACATTTAACATACAGCGTTTCCCATGCTTAGTTTTCCCCAGGGCTCTTCCTTTGGGAAGCATCTCCTGAAAGTATGGTTGCTCACAACACACTTCTGGAAAAGCAAAATTAATCTCGCTGTCAGGGCAGGTGTTTCAATTGACTGTTTTTACCCAATAAAGGCTGTAGATTTTCCCCTGAGGAGGCTATTTGGTTAGCCTTTACCAGCCTGCCATAATGATTTTTTTTTTATAAGTATATATGCCAATCCCAATCTCCCCATTCATCCCACCACAACCACCTGCCCCCACTTTCCCCCTTGGTGTCCATATGTTTGTTCTCTACATCTGTGTCTCTATTTCTGCCCTGCAAACTGGCTCATCTGTACCATTTTTCTAGATTCCACATATATGCGTTAATGTATTTGTTTTTCTCCTTCTGACTTACTTCACTCTGTATGACATTTTCTAGGTCCATCGACAACTCTACAAATGACCCAATCTCGTTCCTTGTTATGGCTGAGTAACATTCCATTGTATACATGTACCACATCTTCTTTATCCATTCATCTGTCGATGGGCATTTAGGTTGCTTCCATAACCTGGCTATTGTAAATGGTGCTGCAATAAACATTGGGGTGCATGTGTCTTTTTGAATTATGGTTCTCTCTGGGTATATGCCCAGGAGTGGGACTGCTGTGTATAGGGTAATTCTATTTTTAGTACTTTAATGAACCTCTATACTGTTCTCCATAGTGGCTGTATCAATTTACATTCCCACCAACAGTGCAAGAGGGTTCCCTTTTCTCCACACCCTCTCCAGCATTTATTGTTTCTAGATTTTTTGATGATGGCCATTCTGACCGGCGTGAGATGATATCTCATTGTAGTTTTGATTTGCATTTCTCTAATGATTAATGATGCTGAGCATTCTTTCATGTGTTTGTTGGCAATCTGTATATCTTCTTTGGAGAAATGTCTATTTAGGTCTTCTGCCCATTTTTGGATTGGGTTGTTTGTTTTTTTGATATTGAGCTGCATGAGCTGCTTGTATGTTTTTGAGATTAATCCTTTGTCAGTTGCTTCATTTGCAAACATTTTCTCCCATTCTGAGGGTTGTCTTTTCGTCTTATGTTTTCCTTTGCTGTGCAAAAGCTTTTAAGTTTCATTAGGTCCCATTAGTTTATTTTTGTTTTTATTTCCATTTCTCTAGGAGGTGGGTCAAAAAGGATCTTGCTGTGATTTATGTCATAGAGTGTTCTGCCTATGTTTTCCTCTAAGAGTATTATAGTGCCTGGCCTCACATTTAGGTCTTTAATCCATTTTGAGTTTATTTTTGTGTATGGTGTTAGGGAGTGTTCTAGTTTCATTCTTTTACATGTAGCTGTCCAGTTTTCCCAGCACCACTTATTGAAGAGGCTGTCTTTTCTCCATTGTATATCCTTGCCTCCTTTGTCATAGATTAGTTAACCATAGATGTGTGGGTTTATCTCTGGGCTTTCTATCCTATTCCATTGATCTATATTTCTGTTTTTGTGCCAGTACCATATTGTCTTGATTACTGTAGCTTTGTAGTATAGTCTGAAGTCAGGGAGTCTGATTCCTCCAGCTCTGTTTTTTTTTTTTCCCTCAAGATTGCTTTGGTTATTCGGGGTCTTTTGTGTCTCCATACAAATTTTAGGAGTTTTTGTTCTAGTTCTGTAAAAAATGCCATTGGTTATTTGATACGGATTGCACTGAATCTGTAGATTGCTTTGGATAGTATAGTCATTTTCACAATATTGATTCTTCCAATCCAAGAACATGGTATATCTCTCCATCTGTTTGTGTCATCTTTGATTTCTTTCATCAGTGTCTTATACTTTTCTGAGTACAGGTCTTTTACCTCCTTAGGTAGGTTTATTCCTAGATATTTTATTCTTTTTTTTGCAATGGTGAATGGGATTGTTTCCTTAATTTCTCTTTCTCATCTTTCTTTGTTAGTGTATAGGAGTGCAATAGGTTTCTGTGCATTTTGTATCCTGCAACTTTACCAAATTCATTCATTAGCTCTAGTAGTTTTCTGGTGGCATCTTTAGGGTTTTCTATATATAGTATCATGTCATCTGCAAACAGTGACAGTTTTACTTCTTCTTTTACAATTTGTATTCCTTTTATTTCTTTTTCTTCTCTGATTGCCATGGCTAGGACTTCCAAAACTATGCTGAATAATAGTGGCGAGAGTGGACATCCTTCTCTTGTTCCTGATCTTAGAGGAAATACTTTCAGTTTTTCACCATTGAGAATGATGTTTGCTGTGGGTTTGTCATATATGACCTTTATTATGTTGAGGTAGGTTCCCCCTATGCCCACGTTATGGGAACTTTTTATCATAAATGGTGTTGAATTTTGTCCAAAGCTTTTGCTGCATCTATTGAGATGATCACATGGTTTTTATTCTTCAATTTGTTAATATGGTGTATCACATTGATTGATTTGCGTATATTGAAGAATCCCTGCATCCCTGGGATAAATCCCATTTGATCATGGTGTATGACCCTTTTAACGTGTTGTTAGATTCTGTTTGCTAGTATTTTATTGAGGATTTTTGCATCTATATTCATCAGTGATATTGGTCTTTAATTTTCTTTTTTTGTAGTATCTTTGTCTGGTTTTGGTATTAGGGTGATGGTGGCCTCGTAGAATGTGTTTGGAGTGTTCCTTCCTCTGCAATTCTTTGGAAGAGTTTGAGAAGGATGGGTGTTAGCTCTTCTCTAAATGTTTGATAGAATTCACCTATGAAGCCATGTGGTCCTGGACTTTTCTTTGTTGGAAGATTTTTAATCACAGTTTCAATTTCATTACTTGTGATTGGTCTGTTCATATTTTCTATTTCTTCCTGGTTCAGTCTTGGAAGGTTATACCTTTCTAAGAATTTGTCCATTTCTTCCTGGTTGCCCATTTTATTGGCATAGAGTTGGTTGTAGCAGTCTCTTAGGATGCTTTGTATTTCTGTGGTGTCCATTGTAACTTCTCCTTTTTCATTTCTAATTTTATGCATTTGAGTCCTCTCCCTCTTTTTCTTGATGAGTCTGGATAAGGGTTATCAATTTTGTTTATCTTCTCAAAGTACCAACTTTTAGTTTTATTGATCTTTGATATTGTTTTCTTTGTTTCTATTTCATTTATTTTTGCTCTGATCTTTATGAGTTCTTTCCTTCTCCTAACTTTGGGGTTTTTTTTTTTCTTCTTTCTCTAGTTCCCTTAGGTGTAAGGTTAGATTGTTTTTCGAGATTTTTTTTTGTTTCTTGAGGTAGGATTGTATTGCTATATACTTCCCTCTTAGAACTGCTTTTGCTGCATCCCATAGGTTTTGGATTGCCATGTTTTCTCTGTCATTTGTCTCTAGGTATTTTTTGATTTCCTCTTTGATTTCTTCAGTGATCTCTTGGTTATTTAGTAACGTATTGTTTAGCCTCCATGTGTTTGGGTTTTTTTACATTTTTTCCCTATAATTTATTTCTAATCTCATAGCATTGTTCTCAGAAAAAAATGCTTGATATGTTTTTCAATCTTCTTAAATTTACCAAGGCTCGATTTGTGACCCAAGATGTGATCTATCCTAGCGAATATTCTGTGTGCACTTGAGAAGAAAGTGCATTTTGCTGCTGTCAGATGGAATGTCCTATAAATATCAATTAAGTACATCTGGTCTAATGTGTCATTTAAAGCTTGTGTTTCCTTATTTATTTTCATTTTGGATGATCTGTCCATCGGTGAAAGTGGGGTGTTAAAGTACCCTACTATGATTGTGTTACTGTCGATTTCCCCTTTTATGGCTGTTAGTATTTGCCTTATGTGTTGAGGTGCTCCCACGTTGGGTGCATAAATATTTACAATTGTTATATCTTCTTCTTGGATTGATCCCTTGATCACTATGTAGTGTCCTTTTTTGTCTCTTGTATGAGTCTTTATTTTAAAGTCTATTTTGTCTGATATGAGAATTGCTACTCCAGCTTTCTTTTGATTTCCATTTGCATGGAATACCTTTTTCCATTCCTTCACTTTCAGTCTGTATGTGCCCCTAGGTCTGAAGTGAGTCTCTTGTAGACAGCTTATGTATGGGTCTTGTTTTTGTATCCATTCAGTGAGCCTGTGTCTTTTGGTTGGAGCATTTAATCCATTCACATTCAAGGTGATTATCCATATGTATGATCCTATTACCATTTTCTTAATTGTTTTGGATTTGATTTTGTAGGTCCTTTTCTTTTCTTGTGTTTCCTGCCTAGAGAAGTTCCTTTAGCATTTGCTGTAAAGGTGGTTTGGTGGTGCTGAATTCTCTTAGCTTTTGCTTGGCTGTAAAGCTTTTGATTTCTCCATCTTATCTGAATGAGATCCTTGCTGGGTAGAGTAATCTTAGTTGTAGGTTCTTCCCTTTCATCATTTTAAATATATCGTGCCACTCCCTTCTGGTTTGTAGAGTTTCTGCTGAGAAATCAGCTGTTAATTTTATGAGAGTTTCCTTGTATGTTATTTGTCGTTTTTCCCTTGTTGCTTTTCATAATTTTTCTTTGTCTTTAATTTTTGTCAATTTGATTACTATGTGTCTCTGCTATGTTTCTCCTTGGGTTTATCCTGGCTGGGACTCTCTGTGCTTCCTGGACTTGGGTGGTTATTTCCTTTCCCATGTTAGGGAAGTTTTCGACTGTATCTCTTCAAATATTTTCTAGGGTCCTTTGTCTCTTTCTTCTCCTTCTGGGACCCCTATAATGTGAATGTTGTTGCGTTTAATGTTGTCCCAGAAGTCTCTTAAGCTGTCTTCATTTCTTTTCATTCTTTTTTCTTTATTCTGTTCTGTGGCAGTGAATTCTACCATTCTGTCTTCCAGGCCACTTATCTGTTCTTCTACCTCAGTTATTCTGCTATTGATTCCTTCTAGTGTATTTTTGATTTCAGTTATCATATTGTTCATCTCTGTTTGTTTGTTCTTTAATTCTTCTAAATGCTTGTTCTTTAATTCTTCTAGGTCTTTGTTAAACATTTCTTGCATCTTCTCAATCTTTGCCTCCATTAATTTTCCAAGGTCCTGGATCCTCTTCACTATCATTATTATGAATTCCTTTTCTGGAAGGTTGCCTATCTCCACTTCGTTTAATTGTTTTTCTGGGGTTTTATCTTGTTCTTTCATCTGGTACATAGTCCTCTGCCTTTTCATTTTGTCTGTCTTTCTGTGAATGTGGTTTTTGTTCCACAGGCTGCAGAACTGTAGTTCTTCTTGCTTTTGCCGTCCTCCCTCTAGTGCATGAGGCTATCTAAAGGCTTGTGGAAGCTTCTTGATGGGAGGGACTGGTGGTGGGTAGAGCTAGGTGTTGCTCTGGTGAGCAGAGCTCAGTAAAACTTTAATCCCCTTGTCTGCTGATGGGTGGGGCTGGGTTCCCTCCCTGTTGGTTGTTTGGCTTGAGGCAACTCAGCACTGGAGCCTACCTGGCTCTTTGGTGGGGCTAATGATGGACTCCGGGAGGGCTCAAGCCAAGGAGTACTTCCCAGAACTTCTACTGCCACTGTCCTTGTCCCCACGGTGAGCCACAGCCACCCCCCACCTCTGCAGGATACCCTCTAACACTAGCAGCTAGGTCTGGTTCAGTCTCCTATGGGGTCACTGCTCCTTCCCCTGGTACTGATGCACACAGTACTTTGTGTGTGCTCTCCATGAATGGAGTCTCTGTTTCCCCCAGTCCTGTCGAAGTCCTGCAATCAAATCCCGCTAGCCTTCAAATTCTGATTCTCTGGGAATTCCTCCTCCCATTGCCAGACACCCAGGTTGGGAAGCCTGATGGGCGGCTCAGAACCTTCATTTCAGTGGGTGGCCTTCTGTGGTATAATTGTTCTCCAGTTTGTGAGTCACCCACCCAGTGGTTAGGTTATGGGATTTGACTCTATTGTGATCGCACCCCTCCTACCATCTCATTGCGGCTTCTCCTTTGTCTTTGGACGTGGAGTATCTTTTTTGGTGAGTTCTAGTGTCTCCCTGTCAATGATTGCTCAGCAGGCAGTTGTGATTCCGGTGCTCTCACAAGAGGGAGTGAGCATATGTCCTTCTACTCTGCTATCTTGAACCAATCTCAAGTTGGAGGCTTTTATTTCCAAAACTTGGGTGGCATGGTGAGAGAATTACTTATTTCTCAAAAAACAGAAAAGCAGTTCAGGAGGGAGTACTGTTTTGAGAGCCTTTGGACAAAGGACCATTTGTGAGCTGCTTGGTTCCAAAGAGGAAGAAGGGAAGGGAGAGCAGTGGAGGGCACTGAGAAGAGCTCTAAAGAGGAATTTCAGAAGTTGTGCTGTGGATTGGACTGTAACACTCTTGTGACACTCCTTGAAGAAAACCTACAAATAACTAATTTTAGAGTTGGATTATGTTCATGAATGTAACCCTGTACCAGAACTTCAAGGCAAACGCAAGCTAGCCAGCTTTGTACTGATTAAAACAATATGTAAACAGTATGATTTAAAACTATGTAAAAACAGAGTGACAAATAATTTTAAAAATAAAACACCAAAAAGTAACAGTGGTTATCTCTGATTGATGGGAGTTTTCTAATTTTTCTCCTTTCTCTATTTCTGTATTTTCCAGATTTTTACAATGAACAAATATTTTTATAACCCTCATGAATATATAAATCTTTGAAGAAGGGTCTAGACTTGGAGTCCTTAGCATTTAAGTTGCAGATTAAGGTAGATATATAGATGAGCTAGCCCAGAGAGTATATTAGATGCAAAGTGGCCTAATAACAATCTTGAGAAATAGTAATATTTAGGAGCAAAGGTGGAGAGAAAGCAAACCACAAAAAAATTCTGATAAAAAGCAGCCAGAGAGGTAGAATAAGTGGGAGTAATTCCTTTCATCTAAACAAGGGAAGACATTTCAAGAAAGGAAGGATTAAGGGTTTCAATTTCCATAGACCAGCAGTCAACTAAAATAAACACAGGAAATTGCCTAGGGGATTTGGTGCTTCTAGGGTTCTTGGGGACATTTCCAAGAGTAGCTTTAGTAGACTAATGTTGGAAAAGGCCAGGCTGTCATGGATTGAAGAATTAATAGGAAGTAAGGTTAAAATAGTAGAAGGTCCCTTTTTCAGGAAATGCAGCTGTGTTTCCACTAGAGAGAAGTTGTCACTTAACAGCTACCTCCATGGAAAACTATCAGTATAAATTTCCTTCCTTCTACTTGAAATATACAATTAATTTTTAGAATGAAATAAATTTTTGTTCAGCATGGAGATTATTAAAAGGATTACAACAATGAATCAAATAAAATATGAAAGGGCCTCACACAGGGCCTGGTACATAGGAGAGACCTAACCAGTATTAGTTTTCAGAAAGAACTAAATAAAAACAATAACACTGGTCATGGTAGAGAAATGATAGGAAGGTGTGATTCTTTTCTGTAGCCTCTAATTTTTCTAAAATATAATTTGTTAATTTTATATTTTCATGTTTCCATTCCTAAGAAGCGTTGCCATGAAAAATCACCACAGTGTGAAATCTCAGTTTCCAGTGTGAAATCAGTGTCTGTGAAATCCAAACACAATATAACTCAGTAAGCATTGGAAACGGATAACCTATATTCAAGGTACAAACACTAATACAACAGATTTCTGCACTGGAATAAATACAAAAATAAATCTAGTATATAATACCATGCCAGATACATAAAAAGTGATTAATACCTAAATGAACAAGTGAAGGGACTTCCCTGGTGGTGCAGTGGTTAAGAATCTGCCTGCCAATGCAGGGGACACAGGTTCGAGTCCTGGTCCAGGAAGATCCCACATGCCACGGAGCAGCTAAGCCCATGCACCACAACTACTGAAGCCCATGCAACTAGAGCCCATGCTCCACAACAACAGAAGCCACCCCAATGAGAAGCCCGCAAACCGCAACGAAGAGCAGCCCCCACTCACCGCAACTAGAGAAAGCCCATGTGCAGCAACGAAGACCCAATGCAGCCAAAATAAATAAACAAATAAATAAATAAATTTATTTTTTTTTAAAAACTGAAAATCTGTGGTGAAGGAGTGAGTGAGACAGTGGGACACTGAAGGAATGACATAATTCATGAATTTGCATAAAAATATTACCCAGGATTCTGTTCCAACCCTGCCACTCAAAACATCATTCAATCTCTTTCACCTTCCAATACCTCATTTGTGAAATGGAAAAAATAATAAATATCTTACATACCTCTCAGGGTGGTTTTAAGAATAAACTATTTAAGAAGCACCGACTCCATGCCTGGGGTAGACCCTGTGACTTGAACCCTGCCACTGATCTGGAGTGGAGGAGTGCACAATTAAGTCAAGACCCATCAGAAAGAGCTGGAAAGTAACCCTTATTCCCAACGCCTCGTGGGTCCATAGGTGGCAGGAGGGAAACATAGAAAGCAAACTCTTCACTCCCTTACTAACTCAGCCCAGAAGATGTGCAGCAACTCCCCTGATTGGTGAGTTAAAGATAAGGAACTGAGCATGCTTGGTGGTTTCCTGTGAAGGTGAGTATTGGTACACATTGTGAATACCCTCAACTGTCCCTCTGTGCTACTGCATGGGTCAGTAAGTTTATCTTCCTCAAGAGTAAAATATTAAGAATTCCATTATGACTGCATATTTAAGCCATGGCTTGTCTTTCAGTGTTTGTTCTTAATAGACACTTAGCTCTCCATCTCTCTCACTTGTTCCTGAACTCAGGTGCGGAAGACAGGAAGACATTTCTTCCCTCTAAAATCCCCAAAAGATTCATTCCCAGTCATCCCACACAAAGACAGTCATTTGGGGAAATGTAGCAGTGTAATAGGAACTTCTTTCACTTTTTTACCTATCAGAGAATGCACTCAAACCACCTCGCAAGACTCAGAGGAATAAAAGGGAGCCAGGCTCAACTACGTAAGAGAGCTAGTCTTTTATTTTTTTAAACTTCTCCACTTGTAGCTCATCTCCTGTGCTCATTAAGTTCTGGTCACCAAATGTCCTACCTCAGTTTAATATTAACTTCATTTTTCCTTATTACCATCTCATGGATAACTAGTAGGGTCTCCAAGATATGGTGGGTCAAGTGTGGGTAATAAATCTTCTTAAAACATTCAGTTGAACCCTCCTCTTTTATTGGATATTACTATCTATGTCTATTGATAGATCTATTTATTCTAGGTTTACCCCCAGTTCCCTGTATCCTCCCTTCACTACTTATACATTTTGCAGGTAGACATAAATACTTATTTTTACTTTATAGTTAGATATACACTTAATAGAATAATAGAATGCCAGGCCAGTACTAAGTGATTTATTTAATTAGATCCTTGATCTCATTATCACTATTTTATAAATAAGGAAGTGGAGGTTCAAGGAAATCAACTCACTTCCTCAGTCATTCAGCTTGAAAGTGACAGACCAAGAATTGAATTCAGGTCTGGCTGACTCTTGAGCTCATGTATTTAACCACTGCTTATGGTTTTCGGTTGTGAAATGGCTTTGGAGAATTTTATTTTGTTTTTAAGTTCTATGTTAGAAGCATTTTTCTTCGATGTTTTAACAGAAATTATCAAACATAAAGAAAAGTTTAATTTTCTAGTGAATACCAACACAGCCATCACCTAGGTTCTACAATTAACATTTTACCATACTTACTTTAACTTATATCTGTCCACCAACCTATCCTTCTATCCATCCATCATTCCATCTTATTGTTACGTATTTTTTTTATAAATTTATTTATTTATTTATTTTTGGCTGTGTTGGGTCTTCGTTTCTGTGCAAGGGCTTTCTCTGGTTGCAGCGAGCAGGGGCCACCCTTCATCGCGGTGCGCGGGCCTCTCACTGTCGCGGCCTCTCTTGTTGTGGAGCACAGGCTCCAGACGCGCAGACCCAGTAGTTGTGGCTCACGGGCCCAGTTGCTCCGCGGCATGTGGGATCTTCCCAGACCAGGGCTCGAACCCGTGTCCCCTGCATTGGCAGGCAGATTCTCAACCACTGTGCCACGAGGGAAGCCCATTGTTATGTATTTTAAAGTTGCAGATATCAGTACACTTTCCCCAAATACTCCAACATGTAGATCATTAACTAGAGTTCAATATTTGTTTATAGTTTTTTTCTTTTGAGTTAAAATTTACATACAGTGAAATGCACAAATCCCAAGTGTACTATTCCATAATTCCCTCTGCTAAAAAATACACAAGAGAGAGAAAAAATCCTTGAGGGGTAAGAAAGCTGGAACAGTGGTCTTCAAACCCAGGTTAAGCTGTCATATGAAGAAAAGCGAATCAGGTTGATGTGCTGATTCAGTGCTCAGTCTCTGCTGTCCTACAATCTAATTATAAGAACTTACCTTCTCTAAATCTCAATTTTCTCATCTGTCAAATTGAGGTAATATTACTTTCCTTCCAGGATTGTTGTGAGCATCAAATGAGATAATGCATGTAATGTGCTTCACCATTATTGTTATCATTTTCATTAAATTAGTCATTTTTACTTTAAAGGATACAGGAGAGGGACTTCCATAATGCTATGTTAGTGAACTAGCTTGATCTGGGATTGGTTATAAACTCCAAATTCCAGAGAACTTATATACAGTTATTAAGGAACTGCTTCGTGATTAACCTCTGAGCTTTCTTAGTTTATCTAAAGTTCACTTTCATTTGTGACCACCACCTATATTCCAGGCTCTATTGTAGGATCTGGGAATGTTACAATGAGTAAGAAAAGACACCACCTCAGCCCTTATGAACTTATAGGAATGAGTGATAGGGAACAAATACTTATAAATGGGCGGAGGTAATAAAAGTTGTACAGAGGGTACTTTAGAAAGCATGTATCTGGATGACCTAATGCTCAAGTCTCTCATAAGCATATTTTTGTTTAGAATAGCACCCCAAGGAGAACAAAAGGCTTTAATTATCTATAAAATATATTTATCATTTCTTCCCATCTTCATTCCATCCCTCTTCTCTTAGCCATCCTTTCCCCATAATAATCTATTAGAGAAGTGTTAATATTTTGAATGGTTAGTAAAAGCATCTGAAAGCATGTGAATGACAAAGGATAGGACTCCTCATCATCTAACAATGCATTTATTAACAGCAGTTTACTCTTCTTTCTCTCCCTTCTCTCACTTTCAACAGCCAAAACTCAAGATATATGTTAGAATGGGAAATAATAATAAATATGATTATATCTCAATTCACCTCGATGTTTAACAGTTCTTTGTCAAAGTAAATTGACTTTAACAACTAACAGCAACTTTTTTTTTTACCATTTAAGCCATCAATCAGCACATTAACATACTTAACATTAGTGTTTCTAATGACAAGATTACTATCTTTGAAATAAACTGCCAACAAGGTACTTAGTAGTAACTGACCTCACCACTCTGGTATTCTCTTCATATGGGAATATTGCTTTAGTGAGATTTGGTTTAGATTTAGAAGGTGCAGGTGAGCTAACATGTCTTACTGACATGCCTCTAAGCATATGGCTTCTTTGAATATGCATTAAGAAACATGTATATTCAAAGAAGGGAGTACTCAGAGAGGCAAGCACCACCCCTGCCTCCACCCCATCTCTAACCCCTTAGCCTTTTTACACAATTGCACAAGTACATCTTTCTTTAATGATTTAATACTTATAGCCTCTTTCTAGCCTTTGTAAAAACATACCAGAAAGATGTACATTATATCCATTCCCCTCTTATTGATTTTATTACAGATATTCATAATCTAGTCATATTACCCTGTTAACAAGCACATATTTTGTTTCAAGCATGTTAATGGAGGATAATTTCTAGCAACCTGGTCAATCTATTAGAATTCTTCTTAAAGACCAGAGGAGTTTTGGGGACTTCCCTGGTGGTCCAGTGGTTAAGACTTCGCCTTCCAATGCAGGGGGTGTGGGTTCGATCCCTGGTCGGGGAGCTAAGACCCCACATGCCTCACAGGCAAAAAACCAAAACATAAAACAGAAGCAATATTTAACAAATTCAATAAAGACTTTAAAAATGGTCCATATCAAAAACAAAAAAAGGCCAGAGGAGTTTCAAACTTGAAAATTTTATCATCAACCACGTGGGCCTGGATCAATCAGAAGGCAAATCAAACACTGAGGTAAGAAGATCAAGTAATTTGTACCATCTTAAAAGCACTAATTTAAAGTAGTGTAAAAAAGGATCAGGGCCTTTAACTTATTTTCAATAGTACTTCCAGCTTGTTAGAGTCCTTCAAAGTCTTTGGTAAAATCAGACATGGTCTATTTTGTGGTTTCCAATCATTCGAGGTGAGGTTACTTTATATTTCTTGGAATAGCTACCATTCCCTGAATACCACCTTTAACAGGCCTTTCATGTGTGTGCATTATCTCATATCCTTACAACATCCCTATGAGAGAGGCATTTTTTAAAAATACAATTTAAAGATGAGGATTCAGAGAGGTAAGATAACTTGCCCCAAGTCATACAGCCAGTAAATGGTGGAGATGGGAATTTGAACTTGAACCTTATCTGATTCTGGGGCCTGAGCATCTGGCTACTATATTGTACTGAACAAATGAGATTCCTGGGTTCCTCTGAAGTTTGGCCATACACACACAAACCTAGGGGGAAAAAAACCTCAATGTCTGGAGGAGGAGAGAGAAAGATGCCTGAGGTACCCTGAGTTCTGCTTCCTATCAGCACTGTCAAAGAGGTAACACATCCTAGAGAGGAATGGTAACAAGTCCTGGAAAGGAATGGCTGTGGGGTGTGTGAGACCCTTGGCACAGAAAAATCAAACTTCAGCAAAGATTCTTGTGTCCAAACAAAATCAGCTGTTTGCCTCCATACCTGACAGTCAGTCAGGCTAGGATAATGGGCATCTCAGTGGTATCTGTATGATCAAATATCTGAAGACCAGAGTCTCTCAGCTAAAATACTGGTACAGTTTAAGACTCTAAAAGCATGACATAAACTCTACAGGATATAGAACCTTAAACATAAGAGTTTATATTTCCACTATCTCTATGGAATGGGGACTAAGAAGCAGAGATCATGTTATCGTAGAAAATGAAGTCATACTTCTGGCACCGAGTCCATCCATGCCTTGTATACTTATTTCCGCCTGTAGTGTCACAATATATCCCATTTAACTAACACAGCATGTGAAGTACTAAGCGGTGAAGTGCTAAGCACTTAGCACAGAACTTGGCACATAGGAAGTGCTCCATTATTGTTGGATGAGCACATATTAGACAATAATAAATACCTTTTGAGTAGAACTAAATGTATGGGTCATACTAGGTATTCATTACATCTCTCATATAATTCAGTTGAGTTATTTCAGTATAATATTAAAATCTTATATACATTTTTTAAGACAAAACTTTAAAGCAATGAATCTTTAAATCTGATTTCAAAGTAGGTTTTTCTTTCTAAATTCACAAACTGATGTCACATCTAGTCTAAATATATTACTTCCTATTATAAATAAGTTTATTAATATCTTACTCTCTTAGCAGTGGAATTTGGGCATGTGCGTGTGTAGTTTAAACATGCTAAATTCAACTTGGTCAACCTAAAATGCATATATATCTCAGGAAAATGTAAAGAAATCAAACAGTTTAATGTCATATAGTATTTATCAGACTTGTGTTCTAGCAATATAAAAAGAATTATGGGCAACGATGTTTGTGTGTGCTGTTAAGATGAGTCCAAATTATTTCAGCCCCATTCATGGTATTGGAGAAGTGCTCTGCAAATGTTTTCCATATAAATAGCGAATGAAGCTCACTCCCTCCTTGGAAATGTACTTATACTCTGTGCTAAAAATGGGAATTTAACTATAAACTATATTTTATATGCCATATTTTAGTACTAAATTTGATGATTTTTGCATGAATATCATTAAATAGCAATAATAACAAACAGTACAGAAACAGTAATAACAACGTACGACAAAGCGTATCAACAGTAAACCCCTCCTTTCTCACCTAAGTAATTACCACTAACAGTTTCTTGTGTATCCTTCAGACATTTTTGTATTGCTATTTAACTTTTCATGCATATAGGATTTGTTTCCTGCCTCCCTAATTAGAGGCTGAGCTCATTAAGTACAGGGACTGCAGCATACATTTCTTCCATATTTTCCACATAATGTCTAACTGTACTGGACACCTTGTAAGTATGCAATAAAAATAACTGCAGCTGTGATGGTTCTGTTGACTCTGTTAAAAAAGGGGAAAAAATGCAAGCCACGTAGAATATTATACCAAATCAGGGTAACATTTAAGGCCAAGTAGTAAAAACTCCTTGTTCAGTAATCCCCGGGTCACGGTACTAAATTAAGATGGTTCATTTTTTAAAATTTGGATAGAGAGGCACTCATTCATTGAATAAATTTGTGCAGAGTCAACACCTGGCTATATTCTGTGGGATATACAGAAGCACGAGCATCTCATGAAGCAAGCATCATTATTAACTCCATTTTATAGACAAAGAAACTGAGATATAGAAAGGTTAATTATTTACCCAAGGTTATGCAATTAGTAAATGCCCAAGCTGGAATTCAAATTCAGGCAGTCAGCTTCTAAAGTCTATGTGCCTTGGAGGAAAGGAATAGACTTGAGAGTTGGTATAAAGGAAATATTAGAACATGTTTAGCAATTCATTCATTGGTTTGGGGGGGTGGTTGTGAAAGAGAAGCAGGCAAAATGATTGTGAGGTTTCAAGCCTGGATTTCTCAGGAAATAATTTGAGACAACTTCCAGATGAGTATTCAGAAACACACATCAGTATTATATGTCCTCCCATGCAAATATGAAATCAAGTGTTGTTAGTGATGACTTAAAGTTATAAAATATAATTATCACTCACTAAATAATATCACTTTATTTTCCCTGTATCATTCTACTACTCATACAAATATACTGGGATTTTCACATCAATAATAATGTAGATAACTAGGATATTCTAGACTAAATTTCACCTTCTTAGCAGACTCATGTGAAGCAGATTAATAAAGGATGATTCTCTGTGCTCAGAGGTTAAAATCTTGCCAAGCTAACATAATCATGGCAGGATCAAGTGTCTGCCAGTCAAGTATTCTTTCCTGCAGATTCTAGGCATTCAATTCCATGTTAACTGCTAGAGTAGATAAAAACAGCAGAAAACCTCAGCAGGAGTATGGAGAACAATTTTCTTGTACCAATATACATTCTGGATCAGAATATGTACTCTCTATTTCCTCTTGATATCTAGGGAACCTTTATGTCTTATTAAACATTATCCAGTGGTTCTTAAAAAAATTGCATATGCATATACAAGGGTCAACAAGATTGAAAGAAATGTTACAACAGAGAAATTATAAGAATACTATGACTTCCAGAGACATTGACAGATATGGAACACCATGCCAGAATGCATGTGTATGTTCTCATAAATATACTTGGTGACCCCTGCCATGTGAAAGAAGCCAGAACTCACTCAATTGGATAATAATTACTGCCTTGAAAACCCTTTCCCTCCACACTAGGTATCTCCATGAATGTTTCTCTCTAAATATCAAACTTTTCCCTTTACAAAATGCTTGTCACTTGCAGAGAGCTGGTTAAAGGGGGAAAAAAAAGGCAGTGATATTTGATGGGACTTGTTTTTCTGACATGCTTCTAATCTGGAAATCTGCAACTTGAACACAAATTTCTGTGCAGATTTGTACTTCAGAGACTTTGAAAAAGATCCTAAGTCCCAGCTTCTAGGAAAAGATTCGTTTCCTGCCAGTATATTCCATAAAATGGAATGCTTCCGTGAAATATACTCATCATGGAAGTATTAAAGGATTTAGAGAAGACATGTTGTTGTTAATGTTATTAAGCTACATCTGCACAGTGATGCACACTGGATAGTAAGACAGTAATAATATATTCAGCTATCTTGATTTGCAATGGTAGAGACCAAACCTGAGGATGGCAAGAATCCACAGATAAAAACCACAGTGCCACCACCCTACCCGGTCATCTTAGTGAGTCACAGAAAATAAGACCTGCTGGCCACATTCTTTAGTCAGAGTTGATAGTAGATGGTAGAAAACATATTTTGACACAGAACATATCACTCATGAAATATTCATGAAAATGTTTTGTTCAACAGGTATGTTACTTGCCTGCAGAAGATCTCCTATAACAACATTTCCGTATTTTCACGTAGGTGGCCAAAATCATTGTTTGGGGCAGTTGTGGTCAAGCTGATTTTTTTTCAAATAACCATTGGAAATACATTTGAACCCAAAAGTCTAGAAATATTTGAGCTACTAATTCCTCATGAATACTCTAGTCTTTTTGCCAAAATGTAAATTCTCTGCCTCCAAACAAGTGCCCCACAATAGTTTCAATTTAATGATCTAAATTATTTTCCTCTATGTATACATGTACAGTTTCACTGCAAAAGTGAATAAATAGTATAAAGAATATGGACAGAGACATGATCCATAATTCTATATATCCCCTAATTTTAAAAGTGATTCCCTTGCCCAAGGTAAAATAACTAATAACTGGAGAAGGAGTACATAATTGAATCCCAGGTCTGGGTCACTCTGGAGTGAAGAATGTCAAAAAGGTATTAACATTTTGCAAAGAGTATACATCTGTGTATGCAAAGAAAAAAATTTAAAGTTTATCCATGCATGAATTTTGACTTTTGTAAAAATACAAGCAATGATCTACTTGAGCAACTGGAATGTAAATATCATTAATAAGTTTCTCTTTGCTTAGAAACTCCTCAAGGACAGGGGGCTGTTTTATGACAGGTAATGATAAAGCTGTCTACTTTGGAAAAGTGCATTCACAATTCCCTCATTATTTGATCAGAATGTTCATGTAGAAAGTCTTTTAGGCATTTACGCTGGAATAATCAATATCATTGCTTCTTCTAACACCGTAAATAATTCCTTTTTTTTTTTAACCTAGATTCACCACAGGTTCTAAAAGATTAACTTCATTTACTGAAACCATCCCAAACCTTGCCAATCTGTGTGTGTATTCTCTGTAGAGGGAAACAAAATGAGCTAGATTTTCCGAAGAATCACTTCACATACAGGACTAAGAAAATATATCTTAGAGACTAGGCAGCAGCTGGAAAGAATAGGGGTAGAGTTTCATTGATCTCCTTATCCTACTGGATAGTAATACCATTAGTACTAATTATAGTTACAATTATAGTTACAATCCCCACACACATTGCCTCACACATCTTGGCCTTGAATTTAGGTCTATCGAACTCCAAAACCAGTCTTCTCACATATATGTGTAGCAGAGGCACTACCAGAGAAGAAAACATGGCAATGATGAAACTTGTGGTTTATTTATCCTTTTTCAGCAAGAAAAACTGCCAGCTAAATTAGAGTTGACTTTCAACTATGGTGCCAGGAGATACAAGAGGGGGCCAGATATTGTTAAAGAGATTGGAATTGTCTGGAAAATACAAAATAAACAGTAAGTGGAGGGCTACTCCCTATGTGGTGGTACAAAGACTGGAGCCTTAACATATATATATATATATATTTAGTAAAGCCTTCCTTAGAAGGGTGTGGAATGTGGGACCTCCAAGACTCACTGAGATTAGCCTCTATCAGAAGGGTGGTTAAAAGTTGCATAAGAGTTATAAGAGAGGGGAAAAAAAGTCTTCCCAAGGTGGAGGTAAGGAGAGTTACTGTGACGAAAAGTGAGGATACTACTTCTACTGGTCAGGGTTCTCCAGAGAAACAGAACGAATAGGAAGTTGTGTGTGTGTATGTGTGTGTGTGTGTTTACAGTTGACCCTTGAACAATGCGGGGGTTCAGGGTGCCAACCCCCCATGCCGTCAAAAATCTACATATAACTTGTAGTTGGCCCTCTGTATTGGCGATTTTGCATCTGCAGATTCAGCCAACATCGGATCATGTAGTACTGTAGTATTTACTACTGAAAAAAATCCACATATACGTAGACTCACACACAGTTCAAACCTGTATTGTTCAAGGTCAACTATATATATATACACACACACAAACAGAGAGAGAGAGAGAGAGATTGAGTATAAGAAATTGACTTCATTTAGAGGCTGACAAGTCTCAAGATCTGTAGTCAGCAAGCTAGAGACCCAGAAAAGCCAGTGGTGTAGTTTCCGTCCAAGTCCAAAGGCCTGAGAACTGGAGAGCTGATGGTGCATTTCCAGCCCAAAGGCTAGCAGGCTTGAGATCCAGGTAGAGCCAATGTTTTAGTTCTAGTTCAAAGGCAGGAAAAAACTGATGTCCCAGCTCTAAGGCAGTGAGGCAGGAGTTCCCGCTTACTTGCAGGATGGTCAGCCTTTTTGTTCTATTCAGGCCTTCAACTGATTGGATGAGGCCCACACACATTAGAGAGGATAGTCTGCTCTACTCAGTCTACAGATTCAAATGTGAATCTCATCCCCAAACATCTTTACTGACACAGCCAGAATAATCTTTGACCAAATATCTGGGCATCTCTTGACCCAGTCAAGTTGACATACAAAATTAATTAAGTTAACCCAGTCAACCCAGTCAAGTTGACACACAAAATTAATTTTGTATGTCAACTTGACTGGGTTGACTGGGTTAACTTAATGGTTATAAGTCATTAGAGTAGTGATTGCTAGAACTAATCCTCCTAACACAACACTTCTAGGGCAGTCAGGAAATGGTTGTCTAGAAAAATTGAGGGACCTCCCTGGCGGTCCAATGGTTAAGACTCTATGCTTCCACTGCAGGGGGCACAGGTTCGATCCCTGGTTGGGGAGCTAAGATCCCATGTGCCATGCAGTGCAGCCAAAAAATAATTTTTTTTTAAAAATAGAAAAATTGAAACAGTGGACTGATAGAACAGTAACATAATGGCTCAGGTCTGCCAGGATATTAAGGCCCTGACATTAAATATTTACCCACAAAGAATTGCTGCAACAGAGCTCCGTATAATAATCACCTGAACAGCAGACCCAGTAGCATTGCATGGGTAAATACTCCTTAAATATTGCTTCCAAGAATGAGTCTTCCCAATCCCACTCCTGGGCACATACCCAGAGAAAAACATGGTCCGAAAAAATACATGCACCGCAATGTTCATTGCAGTGCTGTTTACAATAGCCAAGACATGGAAGTAATCTATATGTCCAATGACAGAAGAATGGATAAAGAAGATGCGGTACATATATACAATGGAATATTACTCAGCCATTAAAAAGAATGAAATAATGCCATTTGCAGCAACAGGGATGGCCCTAGAGATTGTCACACTGACTGAAGTAACTCAGACAGAGAAAGAGAAATATCGTATGTGGAATCTATAAAAAAAAATGATACAAATGAACTTATTTACAAAACAGAAACAGACTCATAGACTTAGAGAACGAACTTATGGTTACCAGGATGGGCGGGGTAGAGGGACAGTTAGGGAGTTTGGGACTGACATGTACACACTGCTATATTTAAAATGGATAACCAACAAGGACCTACTGTATAGCACAGGGAACTTTGCTCAATATTCTGTAACAACCTAATTGGGGAAAGAATTTGAAAAAGAATGGACATGACTCTCCCCTAGAGCCTCTAGAAAGGAACCCAGCACTACTGACACGCTGATTTTAGCCTAATGCAACCCATACTGGACTTCTGACCTACAGAACTATAAGATAATAATTTTGTGTTATTTTAAGCTGCTATATTTGTAGTAATTTGTTATGGCAGCAAGAAAACTCTGATGCACACAATTGGAGTATAGAAAGTAGAGGAAAAAAGGACGGACATGTCATTCAGCTCCCTTCTGTCTAAGGAGATTTCCAAGCAGTAGATCCTTCAACTTAAGGAAAAATCCAAATGGTGTTCAGGAAAAGAAAATGAATGTTGTTTGATTTGTCCTGAGTGAAGACTCTTATTTATGCCCAACTTTTAATTAGCTACATAAATAGTACTGAGGCAGGGTTTTTAAAAATGCAGTGCAGATATATACAAGCCATCTATATTTGGCTTTGGAATCGATGTTTATTATTATTAAAAGGAAGCAGATCTTTTACTCTTTGCTTTTACTCTTTCCTCACTCTTAAAAGTCAATTAATAATCAAGAATTATATGCCTTCTTTTAGCTCTGGCTCAACATCGTTAGTCATCAAGGATATTCAAATCAAAACCATATTAGAGTCACAGATGTAGAAAACAAATTTATGGTTACCGGGGGGGAAAGGGAGGGGGAATAAATTAGGAGATTGGGATTGACATATACACACTACTATATATAAAATTGATAACTAATAAGGACCTACTGTATAGCACAGGGAACTCTACTCAATACTCTCTAATGGCCTATATGGGAAAAGAAACTAAAAAAGAGTGGATATATGTATAACTGATTCACTTGGCTGTACACTTGAAACTAACACAACATTGTAAATAAACTATACTCCAATAAAATTTTTTTTAAAAAACATATTGAGAAACCACTTTACACTCTCTAGAATGGCTGGAATCAAGAAGAGAGATAATAACAATTGTTGGTAAAGATATAGAGAAATGGATCCCTCATATATTGCTGGTAGGAATGTAAAATGATGCATTCATTTTTGAAAACAGTCTGGCAACTCCTCAAAAGGTTAAACAGAGTTATCACATGACTCAGCAGTTCCACTTCTAGATATATACCCAAGAGAAATGAAAACATATGTCCACATAAATGTTAATAATAGCATTATTCATAATAGCCAAAAGTGGAAACACCCAAATGTCATCTCATTATACAACAAAATGTGATATACCTATACAATGGAATATTATTTGGCCATTAAAAGGAGTGAAGTATTGACACATGATACAATATGGATGAACCTTGAAAACATTATGGTAAGTGAAAGAAGCCAGTCACAAAAGGCCACATTTTACATGATTCCATTTATATGAAATATTCAGAACAGGTAAATTCATAAAAACAGAAACAAGAACAGAACAGGAAAACCTATAGAGACAGGTAGTAGATTAGTGGTTGCCTAGGGCTGGAGGAAGGGAGAACTGGGGGAAATAAGAAGTGACCACTGGTAGGTACAGGATTTCTTTATGTGGTGATGAAAAATGTTGATTATGGTGACAGTTGCACAACTCTGTAAATATACCAAAAACCATTGAATTGTATATCGTAAAAGTAAATTGTAATGTTTGTGAATTATCTCTCAATAAAGTTATTATTTTCAAAAGAATAGAAGAGAAAACAGTAACTTCTGAGGGTTAGAGGAGGGGAAGACTTTCTTGATTTTTCCTCTGTGATCTTGTAGAGTGGAATAAGGGAGAGTGGAGAGGAAAAAAAGCTGGGTTCCTTTTACTTTAGTATAATTTAAAATAAAAGTCATAGACTTGTTTCACTTATTTAGCAACTATAGACAACATACCCTATCAATTACTAACAAGAGAACTTGAAGTCTTAAAGTAAAGAATGTAAAAGAAGGTATGAACTATGTTCAAAATCAAAATATACTCTATTTTGATTTCTATACTGGGGATGTTTGAATATTTTCGGGCACTGTCTGCCACTGAGGGTTCTGCTGTTAGTTTATTTTGTATCTTTATGAGGACAGTGATATCTGTTGGATAGTCATCTCCTCATCCGAGATTTTTAGAACCAGGTTAATTAGTAAATTTATCATACCCAATTTAGAAGTAAAAAGAATCCCCCATCTGAGATTTCTAATTCATCTTTACAGATTATAGTATTCCATACATTAACCATCAAAAAATGGGATAGAAAAGGAGCAGCCAAGCCAAAATGGACTTAATCATCTGTCTAGGAAGCCAAAAGCAAGAGAACATGTGAAAAGAGAAGAGAAGGAGGAGTGAAGATAGACAAAGTTATGCAGAAAGTAGAACACTAGAAAAAGTGAGAGACAAACTGAAATAAAGAGACAGAGAGAAAAAGAAGCAGCTGAAAAGATGGTTTAGGCCCGGCAATTAAAACTCCTTTGTTGGGTCACAGAAGGAAATTCACATACTCCACATACATATAAAGAATCCAGACTGAGAAATGTGCTATTAAAATTACTTTATCTGGAACATGGTGGCTAGACCAGTTGTGGCAAGGATGGAGTTTCTGCGGAAGGAAATGAGTTTTTCAACTTTCCCATTGGGAAAACAATGGTCCTTTGACTGGGAGAGAGGAAGATACTCCTTTTTTCTCAAATCTCCAAGAACAATGGGAACACTAGTCACCTGTAAAGAAGGAGGGGGTCAAGAGGCCCCAGTGTGGGAAAAAAGTTGGCGCTTGCAACATGTATGGTGTCAGGGAGGACTGAAATTCAGGGACCTTTGTGCAAAGGCACGGACAATGGATCTCTGATGGCTGGTTTTAAAATTTCCTTTTTCTGTCTGATAGTTTTCTTCTGCTAGTCCCAAGCCATCACTAAAGTTTTGTTAAGCATAAGAGTCAGATATGAACTGTGTTTTAGGGATTTACTTTTTACTGTGATGTCTTAATTCTTAGTGTAATGTGGATTGGGGTAAGAGGCAGCAGCATGGAGAAGCGGTTGTAAGACAGCACAATCTGACCAGCGGAAAAGTCTGAAGCACTTGCCCTAAGACAGAACTGATAAGTGACCAGCAGACATACTTTTGGAACATACAACCAAGCATTCTCTAGAGTTTCTTGGAAATACTTGGGAAAGGAAACTGGGCAGAGACTAGGTTACTTGGTTAGGTTAGTTAGGTGACATGAAGAGAAGGAAGGCTGAGGCTAGGTTATTTGGGTATTTAAAGGGAAAAGCAGCCATTGAAGGTCACAGGGTTTGGAAAAACTTGGTTTTATAATAATAGTTAGTTATCCAAAAAATGGAAAGGGAAAGCATCATGGTTTTGTGAACCTCCCATTACCTAGCTGTTGTGTGACCTTAGATAGTATTTAGATGCAATGAGCCCAAGATTTCTCACCTATGAAATGAGGAAGTATATCATCTTTAACATTCTGTTAGTGTCAGCATAATTGGAATAAGTGTTTGCTCTTAAGGTGACCACTGTGAAGGAAACAACCCTTGCGCATATGCTTTTAATACATTGTTTTAAAAGTTAGTTTCCAGTATTGCATAGCACAAATATGTGCCTATATAGCACCTTCACAATTCCTTATTTGTTTTCTGACTCTACAGCTCCACATAATTGTCTATAATTCTAAAATGTTCCCGTTTTTCCTGCTCTATCTTTTCTGATCACAACAGTAAGTTCTGATCATTACATAAAATTTAGAATACTAAAAATCATGAATATAAATTACCTAAAACTCCATTACATATAGATAGCCAGTATCAATATTTTTGTGTACTACATATAATTTACATATATATGCATACATTTCCATAGTTTTGAGACATTTTTCATTAAACAATTTATCTTAGCTATGTTTCAATGTCAGCATAGATCTACATTATTACTTTAAATGCCTTTATATTATTCAGCTGTATGAATAAACAATAGTTTATAAATTGAATCCCCTCTTTTTGGACATTTAAATTGTTTCAGACATTTCAGTAGTATTGTAAGCAACACCAAAATGAACACTCTTATAACTGTTTTTGTTCACTATTATTTCCTTAAGATAAATTCCTTGAAGATTTGCTAGGTCAAAGAGTATGCACATTTTAAAGGCTTTTATTAAGTACTGCCAAATCACACTCCTGAAAAATGTGTACCATTATACCTTTCCACTTGCAGCACATGGTTGGGCCTTTTCTTCACATTATGAGAACAATGATGGGAATTTTTAAATTTTACTTTTGCCAACAAAACAGGTAAATAGCAGTATCTTGTTATTTTAATTTTCATCTTTTTTATTAGTAGCGTAGGTGAGCATTTTTCATATATATTAGCCAAAAGACTAATATACATATAAAAGTATTTTTCTGAATTGCTTATTCATTTCCTTTACAAATAGTTTTCTCCTAAGTTTGTCACTCCTCTTATACGTTGTCTTATAAATGGTGTTAGTATGGTTTTAAATAGGAACTATCAAGGCAGATCCTAAAATTGGATGACAAATGTCACCTAGCATTCTCTCTCTTACCTTTCCTTAGGTACAAGGTACCCTTAGGAAAATTATCACAAATCAAGTTGCTGGATAGAGAAGAGAGGCCAAAAACAGGATCTTAAACATCAACAAATTCTGGTATTTCTTTAAATCACTTAATACTTTTTTGGTGGGTGAAAATTTGCTAATCTGCCCTGAGTAACAAAACTTTGACTCAACTGCTCTTTACTATACACAAACGCTGTGTTTACTAAAGAAGATGATAATATTAGGATAATACAGAGATTTAAGCCACATTTAATACGAAATCAGTGTTTCTACATGAAATAAAACAATATTCTTTTCACATATAAATATTATGGTAGTTGAGGTATGCCAATACCATTTGTGAGCTCTTGCTTCCTCATGAAATCACTAATAATTATACTAGTGGGAATATTTAATAACACAAGCTAAACAAACCTAAATACAACATCTGAAAAGACCTAACTTATTTCCAAAACAGTTGTTCAGAAAATCAACCAGGGATATCCCTAAGCTAGAGAAATGTCCTGATACCTTCCCATGTGCTGCTTAGAGATTGTTCATTTAGTATAGATTCAATTGGAAAAAGTCAGGATTCATTTCCGTAAAGCCTCATCATCTATACAATTTTTTTAAAATAACTACATTCTTTCTCTAGCTCTTCAGCATAATTAAATGCAGATGTAGTCTTCGTGCAAAAGAATTTCCAACAATTAATTGGCAACCTGCTGACACAGTAATTATGTTGTGAAAATCCAACTTTTCCAATATTTAAAAGTATATTACACTTGTTAAAATGTTTTCCTAGCACCCTGAACCTACCCAAATATAATGAAAATAATGAAAAAATTTTAAGTTATATATTTGTTCTGGTGCATTATATTTTACTTGTCTTTCAATCCAGAGACTGACAAACTCTGTTAAAACTTGAATTACACCTAAATAATTGTAAGTAATGCATCTTATTCCCATAATCCTTATTTTTATTGTATTTAAAGGGACATTTTCCCTTAAAGCAAGACAAGCTGGTGCGAGTTAATACCAATTTCAGCAGCTCTAACATTGGGATATTTTACCTGAAGTTGTAAATAGTGGTGACAGTTTAAGGTAAATATTACAAGAAAGATTTTCACTTTCCTCAAATTTCATTTCCTATGGGGTGCAGTGCAAATGTTTTAAGTAGATGCCATCTGCTATGCCATTCATTGCCTTTCACCTCTTGTGTTCTCTTAAACTTCTGCAAGCAATTCTTATAAATGAATTTCCTGACCAAAAGAACATTTTTAAAAACCATGGCAAAAAACCCCCCACTGATCTGACTTGTATGTCCCCAGTTAATACCCTGGCCAAAACTAGAGGAGGTTGTGAGGAAAGCATTCCACACTGGAAACAGTTTGTAAATCACTATCTTACAAACTATGTATGTCTGGGGTCTGGAAATGGTCCAGTTGTATTCAACATTACTAAAGAAAAGAGTTTATGTCATAGACTTTTGGTCAGGCAACAAACTGGTAGAGTACTGACTCCTTGAAGGAATGGATAAAAATTCAAATTGACCTTCAAAGACTGAAGATATAGGGAGGATGCAGGCAGGTAGGTGCTTACCAGGAATCAGTTCAGAGCTATTGATTTAGGGAGGGAAAATCCAAGAAAGAACAGGAGCAGTTACATGAAATCCATGAAGGAAAGAGGATTTTCTTTCTTGAAGACAGACAAACCTGGATGAGTTAATACCAACTTCAACATCTTTAGTATCATGATACTTTACCTGGAATTACCAAGTAAAACTCAGTTATCCTAATTATAGCAATAAATTATTATTTGAATTATCATTGCATGCCAAACACTCTGCTAAGTGCTTGATAAATAATATCTCATTTAAGCCTTACAATAATTCTATCAAGTAGCCAGGTAACAGCCCCATTTTAGAGATAGGAAAAATGAGGATTAGAGGGGCAAAGCAACATGCGTAAGGTCACACAGCCAATAAGTGACAGAAGTGGGAGTCAATACCAAGACTATTAGACTTCAAATCCATGCTTTCATCCTCTATATTGCCCATTTCCTGTAAATGTTCCTCTGGGTTCTGCTCAAGGATGCTTAGGAGTAAACCACTTTTTCATCTTCTTTTCCCTTGTTACACCTATTGATTTAAAGGCTCTTTATTGCTGCTAACTACAGGAAAACAGGGAATGATAAAAATATAAGAAGTTGGAAAGGTAAAAGAAATCTTTAATAGTAATGGATCGCCCTATATTTAATTGAAATAGAAATTTACTAAGCCAGTTCTCATGATACTTCTGTGTATGATGGATATGACCTAGGGGCTCAACCTTACCCAGTGGTCTCAGTAAGCTATACAGTTTGATAAGGTTTCTCAGACATGAGCTACAAAGTGGATTCGGGGCCACCACTGCTAGGTAAGTGGAGATTCTTAGTTTTCCTCTATAGATAGGCATCCGCTTTTCTTCCAGGTTGTACTTATTTCTTCTCTGCTGCTTCTCTTGGGCCCTATCTAGTCTTGAGTATGGACAAAGACAGTGCTTCTCTAGGTGGTATAGCATGGTAGAGAGGTGGAATAATAGAGCAGTTAAGCACATGGACTAGAGCCAGATTGCCAACTTTAAAGCCTGGCTTTGTCACTTACTGGTTGTGTGAGCTTGGACAAGTTACTTAACCTCTCTGTACCTCAGTCTCACCATTTGTTAAATAGAGATAATAATTGTACCTAATTAATAATACGGTAATAAGGATTACATGAATAATAATTTGTATAGTCCTAGTGCATAGTAAGCATTGCAAAAGCATTTTCTATTGATACTATTTCACTTTCAGATTTTAGGAAGAAGGACCTTGTAATTCCTTCTTCTGTCCCTATGGGAGATTCTGGCCACTGGCAGTCCTGTTTCCTTTCCACCTGTTTTTACTCTTCTATAGAAGAGTCATAGATCAGTGACTAATACACTGGAATACTACTCGGCAATAAAAAGAACAACCTACTGATACAGGTGCAACTTGGATGGATCGTTAAGGTTATTTTGCTGAGTGAAAACAGGTCATTCTCAAAAGGTTACATGCTATATAAATCCATTTATATAGCAATCTGTATAATTTTTTCATTTCAAGTTTGAGAACAAATTAACAGTTGCCAGAATTTAGGGACAGAAGAAACAGTTTTGAATCTTGATTTTAGTGGTAGTTCCATGAATCTATATATGTGATAAAACGACATAGAACTACACACACACACACACACACACACACACACACACAGGAATGCATGTAAAATCTAGCAAAATCTGAATGACGTCTGTAGATTATACCAATGTTAATTTCCTGGCTTGGATATTGTACTATAGTCATGTAAGGTGTTACCATTAGGGGCAGCTGGATGGAGGGTACACAGGACCTTTCTGTACTATTTTTGCAACTTTATCTCAAAATAAATTTTTTTTACGTGTTGATTAAGGATGTTTTTACCAATAGACAAAGCCGGGCTAATTTCCCTATTTGACCAAGGCCAAATTCACCAAACGGGTATTTCAGGAACACTATAAATTAGGAGAATTGTTAATAGCTGTGCTGCAGAAAGAGTTTTTCTGAGGTCAATACATTCAGAGCACACAACATACCCCCTCCCCTCTTGGAGATTCCTCTCTACGTTGCTCTGTGGTTTTCAATCCTGCCCATGTACCAGAATTATCAGAATAAAAATTAAAGGCAGAAATAATCTTCAAGTCAAAGAAATAGCCACAATCCCAAGCCGCACATTGGAAAGAATTTCCTCCACTTACAATGAAATTTGAACAACAACAACAAAAAAGCAGGACTCTGAGCTAACGCTTGCTGTTCCCTTAAGTGTTCAAGCTCTGAACATCTGACTTAGGACTGTGGCTGACATCGAAAGCAGCAAGAAATGACCCCTTAGGGGAACAGCTCCATAACACAGAACAAAAGGCGAGCTGGAGTTAAGGAGAAATTATACCAGCACATCATCTTCATTTTCTGAGAACCTTTAGAAACTGCTTCAATATGAGGAGAGAGACAAGCAACAAGTAACTCTACAGATGCTGGCCAGTCCATTGAGCAGAAATTAACTACAAGATTGCCACAGAACACCTCTAACTCAAGGCATTTCACTGAGTCATGCTGACCTGCTCATTCGAAAGCTGGTGCTGGTGAGGGCTGAGAAAGGAGAGAATAGCATAAACTGAAGACCAAAATGGCCTCCAGCAGAAAATATAGCAATTCGGAAACAATGATATGAGACAAACCTGAACTGAAGCTTCTGAGATGCTCAAGCTCATTTCCTCCTACCTCTTCACAAATCACACTTCAGCAAACAGTTGCTCCCATTCAAAGCTGGAAAAAAAGGGACAACGCCTAAGCACAGATAATTTAAAAATAAGCAGCAGAACAGCATAAGCAAAAGGTAGACAAAGGAAGAAGAAACTGAAGAACAGGTTCTGAACATTTTTAAAAAGCCTATTTTATATTTTAATAGGTAAACTTTACATTTCTACTGAAAAATATTAAAAATACTTGATTAAGTGGAAAGACACAGCTTGTCCTTGGATAAGAAGACTGAATAATATGAAATTCCTGATTCTCTGTAAATGAATCTATAAAATCAAACAAACCCTAATCAAAATATCCATAGGCTTTAGGGAGGGAGACTGAAAAAAAGCGATACTGCAGTTCATCTGGGAAAATGAATAGGTGAAAATATCCCCCCAAAAAAATCTTAAAAGCAAGTTTTATAAGGAACTTTTCTTATCAGATAATAAAATATATATGAGAAATTTCTGTTTTAGAAGATTTATACTGGCACAAGAATAACACTTCTGAACAGAACAGTCCAGAAATAGGCCCAAACACATAGGGAATGGATTATATAATAAAGGCAGCAATTAATTACATTGGATATTCAATATTCAATAAATGGTGTGAAAAACAATTGATTAGCTGTATTGAGAGAAAAAAAAGTGGTATAGCTACCTCAATCCTTACATAAAACTTATTCCAGAAAGATTAAAACTTTAAATGAAACTATAAGAGTACTCTAAGAAAATATGAGCAATTACAAAAAAAAAAAAAAAAAGATCTTGGTGTGGAAAGGTCTTTCTAAACTAAATACCCAATATCTGTAATGGGGGAAAAAAAGATAAATGTGACTTTATTAACATTAAAACACTTCTGCAGGAAAAAAAGAAAAAAACAACTGAACAAAATCCAAAGGTAAAATATTTCACTATACGCAACATTTTTCCTTAATTTATAGACAGTGCTTACAATTACCAATCAGTTAGAAAAAGATGCTCCTAACCTAAATGCCCATAAGAAACTGATGAAATACATTATGGTACATTATGTTAAACAGAATGAAGTTTACATGCTCTGATACAGAAAGGGTTCCAAAATATATTAAGTGAAAAGTGAAAGGAACAGAATAGTAGTTATGTTAATAAAGATAGATATTTTCTTTTCATATGAAATGTGGTTATCTTTGAAGGTAGAATTGTTTAAAATAATTTTTATACTTTGCAGTATATTTTCCAAATTTTCTATAATGAACATTTTATAATCAAAAGATGTAATAAAATAATAATAAAGTGATAACTTTCAGTGACGCATACTGCAAAGAAAATATACTTAATCCCCTTAGTTTACATAACTTATGAGTAAAAGATGAGAAAACCACTTGCAAACACTAATGTCTATTAGCAACACAGAAGGAAATAACAGCTCCATTATGTTTTTATAAATCCCTCTGTCACGCAAAATTCAAAAACATAAGTAATCTGGGAGACTTGATATGAATGTGTTATTAAAAATTCTTAACTCTATGCTACTTTATGCAAATGATAAAAATTTTGTAATGTACCATAACATAATAAATAATTTATAGCACAGCAATAAGGTACACCTGGTCCAGGTTGGTTTAAACCCTTCCTACCTCTGAGGTGAGGCAAAACGCACACGTGAATTGGTTCTTTAAAGTAATTTTTTCCCAAGTAAGTATTAGCTTCAGTGAAGAGTTCTGATAATTTTACCAGTTACTCTCTAAAAGCTATATGATAAAAGGACATCATAAGGACTAAACTACACAGAGGCTTTAGAGAATGTGTTGTGTTCCAGATCTCTTCAAAAGAAGTATTTTTCTAAATGCCATGTGTTTTAATACTTAAATATTTCATTTTTA
The DNA here is from genome assembly GCF_028021215.1 of Eschrichtius robustus. Taxonomy (NCBI): domain Eukaryota; kingdom Metazoa; phylum Chordata; class Mammalia; order Artiodactyla; family Eschrichtiidae; genus Eschrichtius; species Eschrichtius robustus. The sequence continues at coordinate 83,121,924 of NC_090845.1, forward strand.
AATTTAAAAGATGTACTCCACAAAAAACACAAAACATAAAATTTGAAGTAATGCATAAGTGTGTTGAAGTTATTATACTGCAGGTTGTCCTAATCCTTACGCTGGTGGGCACGAACATCTAATCAAGTGAGGATTTATCCTTTTTACAAGAGCGTTTAATTCCTTTTCAAATTCAGCTTCTATCTTATCACTTGACCCCTGAAGCCTTTTGAGGGCAAGGACACCTGTATCGTTAGACCCCGTCAGAATGGGGGCATTGGCATCATTTGACTATCCGTGTGGTCCCTTTCTTCACTTAGCTCGTTTCTTTCCTGACCTCTTCAGCAGTCCCTGCTGCTGCTTAGGAAACCCCCTTCTTATCTGAGTTTGCCACCTTACAGGAAAAGAACAAACTTTTAGAGTGAAGACCCTGGACGCTCAGTGCCCAATTCAGGATGGCAAAAACTCACAAAGGAGAAGGCGGGGACGACTGCAGCGCGGAGGAGGTGACGACCTCTTCGGTCGGGCTCGGGTCAGAGAAGGGAACGGCTGACCTCAGCCTTGAATCACAGCCGAAGGAAATAGCTCGCAGATAAGAAGGCACCGAGGAAGACGCCGTAAAACTCTTCTCACGCCCACGCACCCAACCCAGGAGCTTCGTTCCCACCCAGCTCTTCTTTCTGGCATCATTCATTGGCTGAGAGAGTGTGATGGACAAACCTGCAGCCCAACGAACGTGCAAGCCCATCGGGTTTCCCGGCTCTTTTCACCTTTGACTTAGCCTAGGTGGCTGAATCACCCACCACCCACCGTTTGCATTTCCGGAATCCTAGCTTTTACTGATTCAAAAATCCATGACACCTGCCCGTTCCCCACCCCCACCCCCACCAGACTTAACCTGAAAAGGCAAAGATACCAATACAGGGAGGGGGAAGGGTAAACTGGGACGAAGTGAGAGAGTGGCATTGACATATACACACTACCAAATGTAAAATAGATAGCTAGTGGGAAGCAGCTGCATAGCACAGGGAGATCAGCTCGGTGCTTTGTGACCACCTAGAGGGGTGGGATACGGAGGGTGGGAGGGAGACGCAAGAGGGAGGAGATACGGGGATATATGTATATGTATAGCTGATTCACTTTGTTATACAGCAGAAACTAACTCACAATTGTAAAGCAATTACACTCCAATAAAGATGTTAAAAAAATAAGTTGTCTTTCGAATTAGCTTCTTACACCCACCCAACTTGATTTGAGACAAGAACTTGTGATAAAACCTAATCAAAGTGATGGACTGGGAGAAAATACACCAATCTATTATACATACAGGGCATATCTTCCTGTAGTATGCTTCTGAATAATTGTTATTATCTGCACTTCTCCTTCTATTTTGCAAATATTCTATAATGACATGCGTTCCTTTAACACTGGAAAATACAGAGCAGGAAGGGGCTAACTACCTCGGTAAATGTTCTAAGATGCAATAAGGATGTTGCATTCCATGTAGAAGTTTTAAGGGCTCTACTGTCTGTGATGTCTGGCAAGCACAGTATATATCCCATTTGAGAACCTCTGCAGCAGTGAGCCAGGTACATGCTATTTATTATAGTCTTCGATTCGGCACAGGCTTATAAGTAAATCTGCTGCCACACCCCTCCTTGATGGTTGCAAAAATCTCAGAACTACAAAAGTCACTCTCAGAGTATCACTGCTATTGCTAAAAGCAATAATTTACTTCCTGATTTTGTATAAATTGTAACCTAAATATCCAAACATGCATGTTTGGTTAAATATCTATCTCATAGGTTGGAATATTTTTACATTTATAGACATGGGGGGGACTATTGTTAAGCAGGGTTAAATGCAAGATACTAAACTATATATATGGTGGGATCTGGGAAGACTAGTAGGTAATTTTATACCTAGAGACCCAGAAATTCCCAAATCCTGTCTTCCTCTTGACACAGCTCTTTCCTGTAAGGTCTTGGAGGAAAGTATATGCAGTTGGGGAAATGGCAGATGTGAAATAAGATATTATTTGTTGTGCTTGTGACTTTGTGCCCAGTACAAAGCTCTTTGGTAAACTGAGTTTAAGGGGCTTCCTCCTCACAATAAATTCAAACCAAAATCTCAGGATCAAATTATTCTGTAACCAACCACATGGTGCAGAATTGGTGAAAGCATAATGTCACCTATAAGGAAAAATAAACCACACATGGGAATGAGACCTCTTCCCAAGTCACGGTAGAAGGTGGGCCTGGGTCATTTACCCATCCTACTCCTGGAAGTGAAGACAACAACTTATATGGATGTCCTTTCTGGGTGAGGCACTCCTGCCTATCTCCCCTCTTCTCCATCCCTACCTCCTCCCATCCTTTCCACTCCCCTCCCTCCTCCCTTCCCTCCTCCCCTCTCCCTTCCTTCTCTCCCCTCCTTTCCTTTCCTCCTCCCTCCCACCCTCTTCTCCTTCCACCCCCCTCCTCACTCTGGTACCCTCCCTCTCCCTTCTCCCTCCCCACTTTCTCTACTTCAACCCTCCTCCCCATTCCTTCCTCCCCCTCTCTTCCTCTCTCCCCTATCTTAGTCCTTCTCCCCAGTCCCATTTCTCTCCAATCACTGGAATGTGTATCCACCAAAAAAAGAGCTAAGATCTGTGAAATGCATCAGAATGTTAATTATATTGATAATTATATATTTTTAAATGTCCCTTTTCCTAAGGATTCTCTGCTTTTTCTATAATAAGCACCACACTTTTTATAATGAGGCAAAAATGGTAGATTTTTATAGCACGATACACTTTGACATTTATTTATTTTAGGTTGTAATAGAAGAACATGAAAAAAATACCAATGATGTAAAGTGATCATTTCCAGTGAAAGGCAAAGTAGAACATATTACAAAGAAAATGTGGTTAGTACCTTTAGTTTACAGTTACACAGGATAAGATGAGCAAACTTTTTTTAAATACTATGTTATATTAACACCTCAGTGGTAAACAATAACTTCATTATGCTTAAATTTATAAACCACTATGGCACATTAACAAGTTCACAGTCATATCATATATGGTCTTGATGGACATTATTAAATGTATGCTAATTTTTTTCAAGCGGTCAAATTTCACAATGCACTGTTCTAGTTAGTATAATATTGTATTTCTATAGCAAAGTAATGAAGGCACAGCTAGTACAAGCAGATTTAAACCCTTAGTCTTCTGGGCTGGAAAAAGAAAAAAAAATATTTGCATTGATGCTTCAGGAACTTTTTTTTTTCAAGCAAATATTTGTCTCAGTTAACAATTCTGACAGTTTTCACAGCTACATTCTAATAGGAACATGACAAAAGGACTTCACAAAAATCAAAACTTTGTAGCACCAAACTAACATGCTTTAGATAATTGACAACAGTTTACATATTTTGAAGAATATTACACTACAACAGGCTAGATAGAATAAACTGATACTTAGACACTTTAAGACAATATTTTAGGCTACCAAGAAAGTACGAAAACTCGAGACTGTGAGGAATACTAGTGCTGAGGTTACAGGGCAGGTTGGTTTGTTTTTTTTTTTCCAAGACTATATAAACCTACTTCACTTCTGCTTGAAATTTGAGATTCTTGAAAATTCTTTCATGCAGCCTCTTTTTTATTTTCGATATTTCCTGTTTCCATAATCTTTACCAACATGATAGGTACCGTTGACTTCTCCTGTATAGTAATAGATTGATTTCAGGATGACATTATCATGTAAAATTTGACCAATTTCGAAGTCCTCATCAAGGATAGCATCTTCTCGTGGTTCAAGCTTTCCAATTGTAGGAATCTCAGGAGGGCTAAAGAAATTGAAGAATGATGCATTAGGAACCACTCTTGGCTGGGTTTCAACTTCTCCAGTAGCAGTTGTGTGACTCCGGGTGGTTGTCACTGTAACATCCTTTGCTCTTCTCCAATCTATCTTACAGCCTTTGCAATCTTGGATTTCCCAGCCCCAAGAGAAGAAGGGATCATTGTGATCTGGCTTTGACTTTATTATATATGTCTTGGTCAGCACCTCATTTTTGAAGTATGGATTGGGTAGAAAGCAAAATTCAAATGTGTAACTTATAGGCCGGCCAGGTTTTGAGAACTTCAGGCTGACATCGGACAGGAACTTCAGAATGGGCTCATCATACTTCTGAATCATGGGCCCCAGCTTGTCAACATTCTTTAAGACAGTCAGCCAATAGTCGGGAATGCCTTTAGGATCTTCTCTTTTAGGCTTTCCCTTGCGAGCTCTTTTAAGAGCTCTTTCTTTAGGCCTGACCTCAGGAACTCTTTTAGGAGCCTCTTTTCCTGGAGCCCTTGCCTTAGCCTCTGTTACTTTAGGCTGCTCTTTACCTTCTGCCTTTGCCTGGGGGGATTCTTTCGGATCTTCTTTTGCTTCAGTCTTGGCCTCCAGAGCATCTTTAGACTCTGCTTTTTCTTCAGCCTTTGCCTCGGGATTTTCTTTCGGAGCTGCATTTTCTTCAGCCTTGACCTCAGGTTTTGCTTTCGGGGCATCCTCTTCTTCCTCACCCTCTAAGGCAGGCATCTCACTAGGGCCTTCTTCCTGCACCTCCTCATCACTGCTGAACACCTCATCCTCCGAATTCCATTCACATTCTTCTTCCGTAGGCTCATATTCTGCATTGATGATTCGAAATCGCCGATCGTACAGAGGCCTATTGAGTTCGGCATATTTTCGTTCGAGATCGTGAATTGCCTTTAAGAACAGGGCGTCTACCTTGTCACATTCATCTTGAATATTTCTGAGCGCCTGCACACGATTTCTAACTGCCCGAGGCAGCTGATCCACGAAACTTCTACCCGACGGAGCCCGCCGCGCACTTCTGGAAGGCCCAGGTACCCTCTTCTTTCTATAGACGCGGCTGCAGCTACTGCTGCTGCTGCTGCTGCCACTACTACTGCTGCTGCTGCTGCAACTAGTGCTGCTGCTAGAGCTGCTGCTGTCAGATTCTTCCCCAGAATCGCTAGACGAGCTAGCCACCATCTCTTCATCCACCCCCTGGGCGGCAGGTTCCAAGACCCTGTTAGGATCCGCTTCTGCCATTTTGCAAGCCTGCACACCTCTTAGGGTGGTGACTACCGCGCGCCCACAGGTGCGCAGAAAATGACTCACGGATGCTTGGGTGGCGGCAGCGGAGGCTCGGGCTGAGGAGTTGGCAGCGGTGAAGGCAGCAGGAGCGCGGGGCGGGGCGCGGCTGGGCCGAGGAGATCGCAACGGAGGTGGCAGCGGCAGCGGAGACCTGGGCGAGAGCGGCGAAGGCAAGGCCTCTCCCAGCTGCAGCTGCGGCGGACTGAGGCGTGCCGCAGCCGAATGGCGCAGTGCAAGACCCCGAAATCTCTTCACTGCTTACATCTCGGGCCCCCTCCCCTCGCAGTCAGACCTCCAGTTCATTTAGTTCCCAGTGTGCCCTCAGCTCGCACCTCATTTGCTGGGCAAGCTTGATTGACAATCCCTCAGCCCAATGAGTGACCAAACGCACCGCCCCCTCCAGGCTCCGCCCTCCTTCCCAGACGCTCCTTGGTTGCTGAGGCAGACACCCCTGGAAGACGTTTTTTCCCCCTCAAAATTCTATCTTTATAGTTTTATAATTACAAAAAAAAAAAAAAAGCTTAGATATGAGGTAAAAATACTAGTCATGATTCCTAAAAAGGGAAGAGGAATATCCTTCTCCCATCCGCTCATCCTTAATTCCCGCTTGGTTTGTCAGGGGCCTCGTAACAAAACTCTGTTTTAAAAAAATTGGGTGAAAATGCTCCAAATGGCATCATTGGGTAGTGTGATTATGGATGATTTTTTAAATTCTTTTTCTTTTATCTAATTGTTCTATGAGCATGTATTTTTACACTGGGGGAAAAAGGGGGAGTCGTTTATTGGCGAAGGGGGGAGGGGCTAGAAAGCAGGCATATTGCATTCCACGTAGCAGTTTTAATAAGTGCTGTCTGTGATGTTTGGCAAGCCTGGTTTATATCCATCTACAGGGTTTGCGAACCCATGTTGCCGTGAGTCAGTTACACCATTTTTACTATATTTCTCTTTTTAAGCTGGCATATAATAGACCCCATCCTTGCTGCTGATTTGCCACGTAGTCCTTCTCAATGATTGTAACAACCTTATAGATAAAATAAAAGGGCATTCAAATGTTAAGTAGTGTTATTTAAAAGCAGACGGTTTGTTCTATACTTTCGTGCAGCAGTTTTCAATTCCACGAATAGCAGGACGGGAGGGGGAATCTGTGCTGATGAAACTGCATCCTCTGTCAGGGTGTTCTTTACATTGTCATCTTCCACCAGTTTCCTTCTAACACTGTAAAATTCTAGCCATACTAAAGTATGATTTACAAGTCCAGTAATATATGAATAAACTTTTGCAAAATGAAGTTTAAAAACAGGTATCTGTTATTTTTATTTACAGGATTCTTTTCTGCAACAGAACAACTCCCTTGGTACAACCAAAAAGACCAGTGTTTACTTTTCATTAAAAGGTAAGGAACATATTTAGCCCATTTTTATGAATGACAAGAATTACCTATCTGTATTTGAATAAAAATTCACAAGATATAGTCTTTTAAAGACTTAATTGGAAGATATCTTAGTAGTTCTATGGAAGCGGAAAAATCCACAGAGGTGATTTGGAATGCTAATGTAGAAAATAACCTAATTAATCACATTCACTTTCTAAACCTGCTCATAGAATACAAGTAGCAAATTAAAATATAAAATATGATGAATTATTCATTTCAAGTGAGGAAAATATTAAAGTTAGATTAACCCTTATGTTACCTTTTTATTATAGGATTTGTGCTTAGTCATTTAGTCATATTTTTTAAAAGTTAGGAAACTCTTTCATTTTCTATTTTGTAAATGAATTTACTTTTATTGTTTATTCCTGGTTGTCAAAGTATGTAAGCATTGTAAGGAAAAATACAGTATAGAAAATTCCAATGATAATAAAAACACAATCTTAATCATTTGATAACCATTGTTAGCATTTTGATGCATTTCCTTCCAGAATTTTCTTTGTACATATTCACACCTGCCTGTTTATATATACTGTTTTATCTATGTGACATCATATTATGTCCTGTAATCTGCTCATTTATCAATTAATTGTGACTATACTTTCATAGTAAATGATCAACATCTTATTTTAAAAGAGATGCATATTCCATGGAAATATTTGCCTTAATTTATTTAACCAGATTCCTATTGTAGGGCAGCTACTTCCCAAACCATCTCTCCACTAACATTCATATTTTCTCCTGTTATAAAAAAGTTACCCCTGTATACCTACTGTATGCACTTGTAAAAATTAGTCATATGATGAATTCCTAGAAATGGGAGTCCTGGAATAAGTTGCATGCTCATTTTACTCTTTGATACATATTGCCAAACTTCTCTCCAGAAAAATTATCACAATTTACAGTTCCACCAACAATGCATGAGTTCATTTATTTAGTCATTCTACTAATATATTTTTGTGCCTGCCATGTGCCAGGCACATGTGGTAGAGGATGATGATATAATGCTGAATATAACTTACTGGGTGCATATCCATTCATTTTATAATTTTAATTAAAACATATACTATGGAAACAATGATTTAAATCAATGAAGTTATGCTGTAAATATTGTTCTACAGATTATTATTTTCCTTTAAAATGATGGACGTATTTTGGTAATGAATGCACTTATATTTTATAGTACCTTAATGGTTTCATATACATGTTAAACTTTGTACCAACAAGAATTAGTATTTTGGAGTTAGCAATGAGTTAGGGATTCAGACTTTTTTAATGTATTTTTATTAGCTAGTTAATTTTCTTAGTACCACTTATTTGATAATCTTTCTGTCTCACACTTATTTGAAATACCACCTTTACTGTATTAACTAAATTGTTTGGTTCTGTTTCTGAGTTCTGATTTCTGATGCATTGTCCATAATTTATCTGCAAATAACTGAAGCAGTTTTTTAATAACTTTATCTTTTCTGAAAATAATATAGGTTGAAAAAAGTCAGTACATTGAAATCCAAATAAGAAATTTAAAATAACTCAAAATACGCTGAGATAATCACTATTCACATTTTAATAAACATCTCCAAATTAATTTCTTATTATTATGCATTTCTATTTCTTAGATTAGTATTAAGATTGAATGTCTTTTCATATGTTTATTGTCCACTTGGGAATTGCTTATTCATATCCTTTGCTTGTTTTTCTACTGAATTGAGAAAGAAACTAATCAGTGGTGAAATCCTAAGGGTAAAATAATTTTGACCTTGATTTAAGACAACTGTGACTCCTTTAGAAAATACCTCTCTTCTGATTTATGATATTGGACAAATGTGACTCAACTACAACTTTCATTCTAAAATTATCTACTTAGAGGCTTGTTTAGATGCTTTTCAAGAATTAATACTTAATCATTCACACCGATACAGAAAAGTTTGGAATGGAACAGGGAGAATAAAAAGAGAAAAAAAGCTTGTAAAAACACCTCATACAAAGATAATATATTAATGAGCTATTCTGATTTTTGATTGGAAGTCTGTTGTCCCAAGCCATAGATTTTAGGTACCTTTTTCTAACAATGGTCTACTTTTGATGTGTATGTGATACTTTAGGTATCTCATAACACACTTTTATTTTTGTAACTTTTTTGGTCTATTAGTTAACTTAATTTTATAATGGCAGGTCCCTAAAAGAAAATAAATTTTATATTCATATAATTTATGTATAATACCATATTTTTTCTATTTTTATAAGTATTCATGCTAGCGTATAATATGCTATTTTTCTTCATAAGGCTATCTATAAATTACTTGCATAGTAATATGATCTCTGTTCCATTATTTTATAATATTCTTTTTAGAGGGTTAAATGTTCATAGTTCTACGTGAGATGATGCTTAACACAGAATCTATTGGTATATTCCAAGCTGAACATGGCTCTTGGACATCTGTTTACACCTTCCCTGTTATGAACATGTACACAATCCCACCCACCACCCCTGCCACACAAACACACATACATAATACACAATGAAAACTGCTGTAGCATTATCTTTTGTTGTAGATGTTTAAGAAGCCAAGCATTGCAAATTCATTTATTTTTGAATTTACTGTTTGTTGTTCTTTTTTTTTTTTGGTTCATCTAGACAGATTTTATCTGAATAAACAAGTTAATTCTTTTTTAAAACAATTTTATTGAAGTACAGTTGACCCTTGAACAACACAGGTTTGAAGTGCATGGACCCACTTATACACGAAATTTTTTCAGTAAATACTACAGTACTACACAAGCTGCAGTTACTTAAATCTCTGAATGCAAAACCGTGGATACTGTGGCAGGCTATAAAGTTATACACAAGATTTTCGACTGTGCAGAGGATGGGTTCCCCTAACCCCCGAGTTGTTCAAGGGTCAACTGTGCAGTAGATATAATCGTACATAAAGTGTACAATTTGCTAAGTTTTGATAAATCTATACACCTGTGAAGTCATCACTACAGTCAATATAATGAACATTTTCATCACCCCCAAAAGTTTCATCATGCCCTACCTCATCCCTAGGCAACCACTGATCATCTCTGCTTCTATAGATTGGCTTGCATTTTCTAGAATGTTATATAAACGGAATCATGCAATATATCCCTCTTTTTGCTTATCTTCTTTCACTTAGCATAATTATTTTTAGATTTTTCCATACTGTTATGTGCATAAGGAGTCGTTTTCCTATTTTGTTACTGAGCAGTTACCCATTGCTTGGATATATCACAATTTGTTGATGGGCATTTGTGTTTTGAGTTTTGGGCTATTATGAATAAAGCTGCGATGTTCATTTGTGTATAAGTCTTTGTATGGACATATAGTTTCATTTCCTTTAGAAAAATACCTAGATGTGGAATGACTGGGTCACATGGTATGCATATGTTTAACTTTTAAGAAATTAGCTATTTTCCAAAGTGATTGTACAATTTTGCATTCCCACTAGGAGTGCCAACACTTGGTATGGCCAGTCTTTTTAAATTTAACCATTCTAATAGGTATGTAAGAGTATCTCATTGTGGTTTTACTTTGCATTTCCCTAATGACTAATGATGTTGAACATCTTTTTGTGTACTGATTTACCATCTACTTATCTTCTTTGTTGAAGTATCTATTCATATGTAACCCATTTTTCTATTAGGTTGTTGTCTTACTATTGAGTTTTGAGAATTCATTTTCTACTCTGGATACAAGTCCTTTATCAGGTATAAGCTCTGCAAATGTTTTCTCCCAATCCATGAATTTTTTTTCATCCTCTTAAAAAAAAAAGGAAAAACTGAAAAAGTGCCTTTCACAGTTTTTCAAAGAGCAAAAATTTGTAATTTTGATGAAGTCCAATATATCATCTTTTTTTTCCATTTTATGAGCCATGCTTTTTTTTTTTTAACATCTTTATCGGAGTATAATTGCTTTATAATGTTGTGTTACTTTCTGCTGTATAACAAAGTGAATCAGCTAAATGTATTTATGTATCCCCATATCCCCTCCCTCTTGCATCTCCCTCCCACCCTCCCTAACCCACCCCTCTAGGTGGTCACACAACACTGAGCTGACCTCCCTGTGCTATGCAGCTGCTTCCGACTAGCTATCTATTTTACATTTGGTAGTGTATATATGTCAATGCTACTCTCTCACTTCATCCCAGCTTACCCTTCCCCCTCCCCGTGTCCTCAAGTCCATTCTCTACGTCTGCGTCTTTATTCCTGTCCTGCCCCTAGGTTCCCATGCTTTTGGTATCATCTTTGCCTGGCCCAAGGTCACAAGGATATTCTTCTATCTTTTTTTAAAGTTTTATACTTTTAGGTTTTATATTTCAATCTGATCTATTTTTGTATGTGGTAGAAGATGTGGATTGAAATTCTTTTTTTTTTCTTTTTTGCAAATGCATAACCAACTGTTCCAGCATCATTTGTTACAAAAACTCCTTCTTATCTGAACTACTTTTGCACCTTCATCAAAAATTTGTTGTCCATATATGTGTGGGTGTATGTTGTACTCTCTATTCTGTTCCCTTGTGTACTGATTTTAATCACCTATTTGGTAAATATTTGTTAGGTCTATTTGAGAGGAAAATAGAACCAAATTGTAGGATAACAGAATTTCATTGCAGTGGAGACAGTTACAGAAGGTGGATCTTCATCCTTGGTCTTTCATTTCTGCTCTCAAATATCTGAGAGAAAGAGGCAAATAACAACAGTAATAACCTAGAAAACCAGTCAACACAAGAAACATCAAATGCTCTTCTAGTTTCTGGAGTTGCCAGTGTGTAGCTGTCTATAGTCCAGCCACAGGAATGGTAGCTAGAATTATTCAGGAGCACAAATAATGCCTCTGTTTTTCTCACCTTGGTTAAGAGAGACCTCTTTGGTAAAATTAAATAGACAGCTTTTTCAAGCTGTTAATAAATTGTGGTTTAAAAAGGAATAGTAATAAAAATTGGTTAGTATTTCACACTACTGTTTTTCAAATCAAAATTATATCATTCCATACTCATTCCTAAAATAAGGGTACACACAAATGAATAGAATATGGTATGTAGCTATAACATTTTATTTTTTTTATTTTTAAGAAACTTGACTTAATAAACATATCAAACTTTGTACCAATGAACATGCATAATCTTTTTTGACAAAAATGGAATATTCCCCCATAACATTTGATTTTTAAAAGGAAATATTTGTGAATTACATTTCTGGCATTATAACCTTAACTGTATGGAATTTAAGAGAACAGTTACAATTAATGCAATAGCAGAAAAGGTAAATTAGTTACTAATTTGGATATTTGTTCTAATGCTAGTTTTCAACTTAAAAATAGCATACATTGTTCAAAAATGTAAATCCACATCACAGAGAAACACTTTTACAAGGACACTCAAGAATCTTTTGCCCACAGTACTCATTTGAAGAATTCTCACATAAAAACTCAAATAAAGCAAACCTTTTTAATTGCAAGTTTGGAAGCATTTTATTTCATTCGACTAAAAAGGGAGGAAAAATTCAAAGGATTTGAATGGTGAGCAATGTCCATTGCTATACAATCCACCCATACATATGACTATGTATGACTAGCAATGTCCATGCATGTATGTATGACTACAATTTCTAAATTTTGTATTATATTTGGACAATGTAGAACAAGCCCAAATGATATTTTCTGCCATTTTTCATCCAGAATACCCAAATATATTTAATTAATTTGATAAGTGTGTCCTCTGAGAAAAAGTAAGTCTTAACGGAATTGCAAATATTCCTGCTGGTGGGAACAAATACCTATTCCACAGCTCTTCAGAGGTGATGGTCATTTTTGTATCAAACAACATACACATAATTTTAAAAACCCTTTCTTAGAGTTTAAAAGAGTAGAATCTCAATAATAATCAAGTTTCAGCATTTGATTTCCTTAGTGAGACTTTGTGACCTAAGTGATTTTAGTACAGGTTCTGGAGTCAGAATTGCTGGGCTTGAATCCTGATTTTTCCTCTTACTAGTTGTATTAGATACTGGGCAAGCTAACTCACTTTTATTACCTCTATTCTTCCTCTCTAAAATGGGGCTATGGACTTTCCTGGTAGCACAGTGGTTAAGAATCCACCTGCCAATTCAGGGGACAGGGGTTTGATCCCTGGTCCGAGGAGATCCCACATGCCGTGGAGCAACTAAGCCCGTGCGCCACAACTACTGAGCCTGCGCCCTAGAGCCCGTGAGCCACAACTACTGAGCCCGTGCGCCACAACTACTGAGGCCCGCGCGCCCTAGAGCCCGTGCTCTGCAACAACTGAATCCATGGGCCGCACCTACTGAAGCCATGCACTCTATGGCCCACGTGCTGCAACTACTGAGCAACTGCTGAAGCCCAAACACCTAGAGCCCATGCTCCACAACAAGGAGAAGCCACCACAATGAAGAGCCTGTGCACCACAACGAAGAGTAGGCCCCGCTCGCCACAACTAGGGGAAGCCCGCACACAGCAGTGAAGACCCAATGCAGCCAAAAATAAATTAATTAAAATTTAATTAATTAAAAATTAATTTAAAATAAATAAATAAAATAAAATGGGGCTAAAAATGGCACATAGACCTCAAATTCAACATTGTTTACTATTTTTCATAATATTATTGATCAAGATTATGTGTAAAGGAACCTTTCTTATTATATAGTCTCAAGCCACTCATAGCATTTCTTTGTGACTATACTGTGAATTCTATTTTGGAAGCAGCATGGGACTCTACAAATAGAGATTTTCCAACTCAAATATGCATGAGGGTGGAAATTTCATGGATGTTGGCAACTCCTTGATATTAATAATAATATTAGGTCCTGATAGTTCTAAAGTCAAATAGCCACTCATCCTGCTTGGCATTGTCTGCCTACAGAATGTCTCCTGTTATTTCAAAGAAAAAAAAATCAACACAATTTTAAATAAAATTCAAACCAAGTATTGTTTTAGTGTTTTACAGCACACACAACCTCCTTTCTTTCTTGAGAGCTTTCAAACTTCCTGATAGTCCTAAATTATACATCTTCATTATCTAAACCTCAAACTCATATCTTATGTTTATTTTTGATACCTTTTATTTTTTATTCCATTATAAAGGTTAAGAGTATAAAATTTGCATACAATTAATTACATACATCTTAAAATATAATAAAATAACTCCCAATGTGTTAAATAATGATTTCTGTTCTTGATATTAATAACATTTTTTTTAACTTTTTATGTGTTGGTTAACTGTAGAGTACTGTGCACTGTGACTTAATTTTAAATACCCACCTAATACCTTAGATTTTCCTGTCTCGTTTCTATTGCTTAGAGTATTGGTGTCAAGCCTAACTAACAACTGGTGAAAATATTGTCCCTGTTGGAGGTGGAAGGGATTTTAGAAATGATCTAGTCCAATCTCCTTATACAGACTGGGAAAACTGAGGCCTTCCTTATTAGATGGACATTCTAGGACTTTCCATGTATTCGTCACTACAAACAATTCTGCAGTTAACACACTTTTACATATATTATTATGTATGCAAAAAGTCATTTTCACAAATGTTAATGTTTTTGGTTTAGGGGCAAATTAAGGAGTAAATAAAGATTGTTCAGGTCCTCTAATAATGGATGATTACCCTAAGCATAAGCATTGTGTAGTAAGTATACATAGTTGTCACTGAATAATAATAACTAACTTTATCACTTTCATGTATCAGACACTGGACTAAGTGCTTTATTTTTAGTATTTTAATGAGCCCATTGAGAGGTTCATTATCATCCTTATACTATCCTTTTATGACATCTTCATCTCATCCTTAGTATTATATCCTCAATGAGGATACTGAGACTAAGTGAATAACTTGTCCAAGGTCACACAGTTTATAGTCAAAAGAGCCCAGATGTGAAACCAGATGGTTTGATTCCAGAAGTTGAGTTCTTAACCACTCTACTGTACCACCTTTAATGAACAGAAGTGAGTGAACTCTTGGACAGAGGTACTAGAACTGGAGTTAAGTGACAGCCCTGGCCAGTTTTCCATTCCTCTGGTAATAGTTATGTCCTCATGGTATTAGCACCTATAGGGGCATCAGTACTCAAGTTCCTCTGACTTACAAGAGACTTAGCTTGAACTGACAAGGTATACTAGAACAAGCTAGTTTAATGAAAAAGATGGTTTTCATTAAATTCAACATGCCTAATGACTTCATTTGGTTAACAGCCAAACACTGGGAGGTCAGAGCTTAAAGTAAATGCCAATGTATTCAATCCACAGTTAAATGAAAAATATCCTAGGATTTTTTCCATTTAGTATCCCCAGCAGCAAAGGAACCTGTACTTCGAGGAGCCTGAAGATATGGCCTGAAGCTACCCATTGAAAGCAGGAAACTCCCTTGAAATCTATATCTTATCTATGTTTCCTTTCAATATTTGACTTGTGTTCCATAATTTATTGACATAGTTTTTATATAAGATTCCTGGTCCCTGAGTAAAACTGACACCCAGGATGATCCGCTCCATTTTCCTGTGTTTCAGGCAACAGCACAGGCTCTGGGGTCAGACTGCCTGGATTTAAATCCTTCCGCTTACTGTCTGTATAACCCTAGACAAGTCACACATCTCCAACTCTCAGTTTTCTTTTAAAAAGAGGATGATGATAGGAATAGCCCTATTGGGTTGTTACATAAGCATTAAGGGGCTAATCTGTGTAAATTATTTATTCATACGCATAAAGGTTCTATAAGTGCTGTCTGTTATTATACCATTCACAGGGCCGCATAGGGATTCCTATCCCAGTTAAGTAAGTATGATCCAGGGCCAAGGCTAATAAGTTTAATCAGCTTGAGTTGCTGTGTTTTATATGCGCACCATACCTTTCAACTTAGAAGATAAGTTAAATTTGCCTTGTGACCCAAAGTCACATTTTGTTGTTAAAGTGAGAACTAATATCCTTGGTTTATTGTCCACTGTGGCAGGCTTTTCAGTTAAATTACATGCTTATCATGTAGTAAAGACTAATGCTTCAGCAAATCTAGTTAGTATTAATACTTTCAAGGTGAAGATAGCTAACTCTTCACTCTTCTGTAACTCATCAATGAAAGAGAAGAGGCGAGGAAATGACATCATGACTGACTACAAGAGAGTAAATGAACAGAATGGCTAATGAACTCATTGTTTTAGTTATCAAAAAATCTATTTAATACAGAGAAAGAAACAAGAAATGCAACCATAAACTCTTCAGATTCATAACTGTGTTTTAGTGACTCTTTTAAAACAGTTGTAACCAAAATTTCAAAATTATGATATTGACCAGTTTTGTCTGTCTTGTTTTATAACCAATGTTTGTCTGTCTAAAAGACTAACTAAGCATTGTTTGTTTAGAGGTAACGAAATGCTCTAATTAACACAATTTCATTATCTGGCATCATGAGAATGTGTCTAGCCTTCTTTGGAAGAAAGGTTAAAAATGGCACAAAGACAGAATTACATGAATTATTAGACTACATGACCAATCTGCTTACAGTGCTCTCCATGCTGCTCCTTAGCTTCTAATATATGCTATACATAGTGTTTTGAAAAATCTTCCTGAAAATACTTATCCTATCCCTGTTCTAATCCCAAAGTTTTGGTGATACTCCACTGTCTGGAATCAGATCTGTGCATATAAGCATAAGCTGTATCTGGTGACCTTGGGCAAATTTTTCAACTCCCTTTGCCCCAGTATCCTCGTCTGTGAAATGAGGGTACTAATAGTACCTTCCTCATAGAACCATGGTGAGCTTTAAATAACATAATACATGTAAAATGCTTTGAACATGGTGAGTGCTCTATCAGTGAATTCTAACTTCCTTACTAAACTTATCTTTTCCAGGAATGCTTGCCCAGTGGGATGTAGTTCTTCAACTCTTCATTTATTTCAGGGCTTATTTACTGAAGCTACATTAAAGTTTTGTATACTTTTTGATAAACATTATAACAGAACCACATAGCCACATTTCTTTTACAAACACACGTTCTTTCCCCAAGTATATTTTAAATTTCCCTAGGACGGGGACTGAGATATTTTCTTGTATGTAACTCTCCATCCTCACACAGAGTATTGCTCTGCACAAGAACAAACTTAGTACTAAAAAACCAACTTCTTAAACTAATGAACTGGATTCCTGAGAGCAGGAGTGTTTTTACTTGCTGTTGAAGTAAAAAACATTTTTAGCTTTTAATTACATCCTACTTTTATTTAACAATTGTCCCATCTCCTAAATATGCCAAATTTACTGGTGTATACCTACCATGCAGCAAATCACATTAGTTTAGTACATTTTCAGTATTTAAAGAATTAGTTTTTAGCAACCAACTTCTAAATAAGATCACCTCACATACTTTATTAATAGCTAGGAGACTATGCAGAGTCTTTAGAAGAAAAATTCTGGAATTTAATGAGGATCTATAATATTAAATTAATATGTCTCTTTACTTAACCCTCTGTTTCATTAGAATTTTCTTTCATAAGACAAGATTTCTAGAAAATAATTATCTGAAAATTTCTTTACAAATAATCGGCATTTAAAGGGAAATATATATCAAAATATCAAGGCATCTCCTTTTAATAAATTGTACTCTGGATATCATAAAAGTAGCCACAAATTAAGTTTCAGCTAAGTAAGATGAATAAGCTCTAGAGATCTGTTGTACAATATCGTACATATAGTCAACAATAATGTATTGTACACTTGAAATTTGCTAAGAGGATAGATCTCATGGTAAGAGTTCTTATCACAATAAAATAATTTTTTGAAAAGGCTACTCTGAGAACCAGATTTTGTTTGTTGCCAGAGCCTTGCTGTTTGAATTAAGCATCTACATGTCACATTGAATTTTCCTTTCTTGTAGCATATTAAGAAACAAATTCCCCAATTTCTTTATTATTTAAAGTGTACTTTTCCTTGGGAAGTCAAGTTCTTCTTAACACAAAAAGCAGTTATTGAAGCATTTAAATGATTGGGAAAATGCCAGAAACTAGGGCTTGAGAACACATCTGCCTTGGTAACAGAACAAAAGAACTGGTTCTCAATATGTGCAAAAGATGCCCACAGTAGAGTGTCAATGAAAAAGCCAAGTTGCAAAGCAATATCTGCAGTATGATCTCATCTATGTAAAAAATACATATAAAAAGGTACATATACGGAGTGTGCATGTGTGTGTTTTCATACTCATAGAAAAATGTCTGAAAATATACACACCAAACTGATGTAATTAGGTAGAAGAAAAAGCTTTAAACTTTTATTTTCTATTCTGAAGAACTTTTTGAATTTTAAAATTATGAGCATATATTATTTTTGTAACTAAAAAGGAAAAAGTTAAGGCAACAATGAATAACGCTGTTTGCGCAAAGTTTGGGTTGTTGTTTAGTCAAGCAAGGTTTATATGGAGAACTTGAGTACTGTCCCAATTATTGCTTTTGCAAAGTAGGAAGTATCTTTTGCTTGAGCAGCACTTATATAGCCTGATCTGTATACATTTCTTTCATTCAAATTGTTTCCTTTCCTCTTATTTCAAAACTCATATCATTTTTCCTATTGACTTGTACAGCCATTTTTTAATGGAGAAAATGACTCTTGCTTCTAGAGCCTCAGGTTACCTGGAAAATGAAGGTCATGAGTAGATTAACCATTCTTCTGAGAAGTTTATTTTTAGCTTTGTGGGGAAAACTTAGGCCAATTCTTACAAATAACTATTTGGATTTTGTGATATCCTTTCTTTCCTGTGGTTTTGTGATGATTTGAAGAAATTTAAAGCCATAAAATATTGCTTGATCATAAAATCACTAGGCAAATTGCATTTTTCTGCAAATGATGTACATATAATTTAGCTGCAAATGATGTACATTTATAATACGCTTACTAAGAGATTCTGTTTAACTCAGTAAAAGACATATGCTTACTGGACTGAAATTTGAAATCACTGAACCGAAGTTATCATAAAATAGTAAAAATTAATGGGATGCACATTTCAGAGAGATAGCTATGACAACTGATAAAGTATTCTAGTTACTGTTCCCCGTCTATACTCTCTTGCATTCTAACTGTCATTTCACTATTTCAGACCACTGTCATTTTCCACCTGGATTATTTACCTCATCCTCGTCATCTATCTCCCTACCTCAAGCTCTCTTGCTTCCCTTCCAGCCTATATTCTATTGTGAAATTAACCTTTCTAAAATGCTGTTTTCATCATATCATACCCTTCTTGAAAATCTACAGTGAATTCTCATTGAAAGGCAGAGTGGTGTAGGGAAAAAAAATACCAGTTTCGAAGTCAGACAAACTAGAGTTTGAGTCTTGGTCATGCCATGCAGCCTCTGGTAAATAATTTTATAGAAATTAGATTCCAGAATCAAACATACCCACATTTGCCACTTGCTAGCTGTCTGGCATTGAGAAGTTACTTAATCTCACTAACCCACAGTCTCTTTATCAGTGGAATGTGGAAAATAATATATAACTATATCAATTAGGACTTTTCAGTTGCAAGCACCATAAATCAACTCTGGCTATTTTATTCAAAGTTTAATTCATTGGAAAATAAGAAGGTATCACAGAATCTGTGGAAAGCTGGTGAGTCAGGTCTGGAAACACGCAGGAACTGAAGTAGCTCTGAATACCTAGGAAGCAGAAAACACAAGGGCCTCATAACCAGAATAGTCTAATCATGATGTTGAGGATGAGATAAACTGAAACTTCAGTCACTTTCAATTTAATTGCTTGACCCTTAACTACAATAGGGTAAGGCCTCTAGTTACAGTCCCACTGGATTCTTCTCAAAAGAAAATCAGTGCTATGAGACTGAGGGAATGGATACCCAATATCCAACATACAACAAATGCCCACTATGCATATAAACCACAAATCACATAGTAAATGCTCAGTAAATGACTATTTTAACAGAATAAAGTCTGGACAACTTAATCAGGCCTTCATGGCCATTCAATTTCTGACCTCAATCCACTTTTCTAACTTAATTTTCTCCCAAATCTTCTACATAAACCCTGAATTCTCATCTCTGCCCTTCTCAGTCCATTTTCCCTGCCTGAAATCTTCTCAACCTCTCTCACTTTTTAATATCCAACTTATCTCTTCTAAGGCTCAGTTTAGCTCTTTTTCTGATCCTGGAATCACTGGTTTTGTTTCCCCCTTTTTTCTTAATCATGGATTGCTTCTTGACATCCTTTTTGAATGGTAGTCTTGTATTTGCTAACTCTTTATGTGCCCAGCTTGATTATAAACTCCTTCAGAAGAGTGATCATGTATCATATATTTCTTTGCTTCCTTGATGGCACTGAATCCAGTGTTTTACACATAGTAGGCACTCATAAACTTATGATAAACAAATGCAAGAATTGCAAATTATTAATTTAAATCAACATTCATTTAATGATCACCTTCTGTATCAAAGTTGCCTTTGATGTAGCTCACAGTCTAATTTGGGAGAGAAAAAAATAAAAGCATGCAGTATCCCAGGAGCAGTTATATTAATAAGTAAAACATATCATGTGAAAATGTTTTATATCGGTACTAAGGGTATGAGAAGATGTAAAAAGCAGGAATAACTAATAGTTATGGGAAAATTGAGAAGGAAAGTTTATTGAGGTGGAGAAGTTAGTTAGCAGGGAGTAGTCTGAAACGTAACTGGATATATGAAGTTAGAACTGGGAAAAAGCTTCGCGGTCAGGGCTGGAAATATAGGCTTGTGACTCATTGTTATGTAAGAAGTGTTAGTGTAAATGAAGAAATTATGAAAATATGGTAAGCCTGAGGAAAGCCATGTAGGTGCTGTAAAGGAAGTCCACCAAATTATTCCATTTAAAATATCTCTGTGTTTTTTAAAACAGATCTATTGAAATGTAGTATACATACTATAAAATTCACTCTTATTAGTGTATAATTCAATGATTTTGGTAAATTAATAGAATCGTGCAACAATCACCGCAATTCAATTTAAAAATTTTTCCATCATCTAAAAATTCTGTGATACTCATTAGCAGTTAATCTCTTCTCCCATGCCCAGGCTTAAGCAAATACTCTTCTGTTTTCTTTCTCTGTAAATTTGCCTTTTCTATACATTTCATATAAATGGAATCATATAATATGTGGTCCATTGTGTGTAGCTTCTTTCACTGAGCATGTTTTTAAGGTGTATTCATGTTGTAGCATGTATCAATAGCTTGTTCCTTTTAAGTGATTGATAGCATTCCATTGTGTAAATATATCACATTTTGTTCATCCATTTACTAGGTGATGGACATTTGGATTTTTTCCAGTTTTTTCTTATTATGGATAATGCTACTATGAATAGTTACAACATGCCTCTGTGTGGACATATTTTTTTGGACATATATTTTTATCTCTTACGGTTAGATTCCTAAAAGTAAAATGGCTATTATATGATAAATTTATGTTTAACTTGTTAAGAAACTGCAAAATATTTTCCAAAGTGTCTGTACCATATTATGTTCCCACCAACAATGCACAGGTGGTCTGCTTTCTCTGCATCCCCAACACTTAGTACCATTTGTATTTTTTATTATAGCCATTCTAGTGGATATGTAGTAGTTTCTAATTGGGATTTTGATTTACATTTCCCTAATGACTAATGATGTTGCATATCTTTTCATATGCTTTTCAGCTATTCATAACTTTGATGAAATGTCTAATCAAATCATTTGCCTATTTTTAATTAGGTTTTTGTCTTCCTAATAATTATTGAGTTGTAAGAGTTATTCAAATATTCTGTATACAAGCTTCTTATTTTATTATTATTATTTTTTTTTAATTTGCCTTTCTCTTTTAATCCCATCCCTGCTCCAATTCTAAAAAAAGTCCCCAGAAATTAAACACAAGGAAGCTCAAAGAGCCAAGGCAAGCCAGCCCAAAAGTAGCAGACTCCTTCCCACAGGGGCCAAAGTATGGGCACTGGGGTGTCCACTCAGAGCCTGGTAGTTAAAGCTGGTGCAGAAAAAAGTAGTTCCAGAAGCTAGCAGTAACCCTGCCCAGAGGGACTTTCTGCACAGGAGCACCCCTAGCAGGGCCAGGCTGTGTAAAAAGTGGTGTTTGTTGGTCTTGTGAAAGAGCTCCTTCCTGTAGGCATCCAGGAACTGGGCTAAGTGTGCCCCATAGGAGACCAAGCCTAAGGCCCCCACTCCGGACAAGGCACCCAGGCAGCAGAAAGCAGTCCCTGGACTGGCCATGGCTGTGGATCTACAAGCTTTTTATTAGATCTGTCATTTGCAAATGCTTTCTTTTAGTCTGTGGCTTGTACTTTTATTTTCTTATTGGTGACTTTTGAGGAGCGAAAGTTGATACATTCAAATTGATCAATTTTTTCTTCTATGTATCATGCTTTCAATATTGTATCTAAGAACTCTCTGCCCTACTCAAGGTCACAAATATTTTCTCCTATATTTTCTACTAGAAGTTATATATTTTAGCTCTTAAATTTGGGTCTGTGATCCATTTTGAGTTAATTTTTTGTATATGGTACGATTTAAGGGTCTAATTTCTTTCTCTAAATTTTTTTTTTTTTTTTGGCCGCACCATGCAGCTTGTGGGATCTTAGTTCTCCAACCAGGGATTGAACCTGTGCCCTCAGCAGTGAAAGCACCGAGTCCTAACCACTGGATCGCCAAGGAATTCTCTCTCTTATTTTTTAAATGTGGGTATCCAGTTGTCCCAACTCCTTTGTTGAAAAAACTATCCTTTCCCCCATTGAATTGTCTTGGTACCTTTGTTGGAAATCTACTGACCATAAATGTTAGAATTTATTTCTGAACTTTGAGTTCTGTTCCACTTATCTATATGCCTATCTTTGGGCCAATACTACACTGTCTGATTAACTGTGGCTTTATCTTAAGTTTTGAAATTGGGAAGTGTGAGTCCTCCAATTTTGTTCCACATTTTCAAGTTTGTTTTGGCTATTCTGGTCCCTTGTATTTCCATCTGAAATTTAGGATCAGCTCATCAATATCAGTTTCTGCAAAGAAGCCAGCTGGGACTTTGATAGGGATTGCATTTAGTCTATCCATCAATTTAGGATGAATTACTATCTTGATAACACTGAGTCTTCCTATCTAAGAGCATGAAATATCTATTTATTTAGATATTCTTTAATTTCTCTCAGCAATGTTTTGTGGGTTTTAGTGTATAAGTCCTGACAGAACCTCTGTGCTGAATGAACTGGAGGGTGGAGGGTATGGGAGCAGCTTCAGGTCCTAATGCCACAGATTCCCACTCTTTGTACTCCAAGGTCAGCGATGTTTCAGGAATAAACACTCCTCAGATGGATATATAGTTTTGGTCAATTTCCAGAGTGCTGAAATGGTTGCTTTTTTAATTTTGTCCAGGTTTATTGTGCTTTTGGGAAAGATTTCCTAACCTCCTCACCTAGCCATAGCCAGAAGTTCTAACATGTGTGTATTTTTATGAGAATTTGTGTTCCAAGCACTTCTAATTCCAAAAGCCCAGTGATAGAATATCTATTGAGTTATGCCAATTCATTCAAAAAACATGTTAAACTACCACTTGTCATGTAAAGACAAAACATATGGGTTACTGAATAATTTTTTTTATAGCATTGATTATGTGTTTAGAGTTGTGATGAAACAGTGACTGAAATTGACTACATAATTTAATTCAAATAAACAGATATATCGAGCATTTCTTATGTGTTTGATACCACAAGAAACAATAGATGAATTAATCATTATTGCTGCCCTAAAGAAATTCTCCATGTAGTGTCAGAGTCTGCAAGTATGCTTCAAGTCTACAAGTCTTAAGAGTCTGAAGTATCAGTATCAGGTAGACAGCCAAGTGTGCATCCTTGGAGCCCCAGACTCATAATCAACTGCCTATTCAAAATCTCTATTTGGATGTCTAGCAGACATCTCAAAATTAACATGTACAGAAATGAATTTGCTCACCCACCTTTTACTACTAATCTTCTTTAGTGACCCCATCTCAATAAATGGCACCTCTGTCTAACGAGTTCCAGATACTTGGTAGTTATCCTTGATTTCTTTTTCTCCCTTACCCCATATCCAATCAGTCACCAAGTCCTCTTGCTTCTACCTCCAAAATAGTATCTCATATCTGCTCATTTGTCTCCTACTCTAGTGCCAACATCCTAGTCTAGACCATGTTCATCGACTGCCACCACCCCATCCAAATTATCATACCTGGACTACTGTTCTGCATTCCTTCTTAAACCAAAATATCATTTCTTCATACGTGGGGCAAAGTGAGCGTTTAAAAATGAATATATGATAACGTCACTTCCCTGCTTAAACTTTTCAGTGGTTCCACATTTGATGTGCAATATGTTGCCCAGTTAAGTATGTTATTCAAGAGCCATAGCATTCTAGCCCCAACCTAGTCCAACTAACCGTCATATCTCACCTAGACTAACGTTCCTTCTGTATCCAATCTTATCTCCTATCTCTTTTCCACATAGTAGAGAGAATGATTTTTCTAAAATACAAATATGAGCATGTCTCTATTTCTCCTCTATTCAGAACTTTTCCCATGAGTTTTTGGACAAAGTTCAAAATCTTTAATATTGTCAATAAGGTCCTTCATGATCATGCTCCTGCCCATTTCCTCAGCATTATCCCATGCCACCATCACCATTAATCATTACCCTCCAGTCATATTAGCCTATTGTTTCTTGATGGAGCCAAGCTCATTCCTGTCTCAGTACCTTCATATATGTTTTTCCTTCTGCTTTGAATTGGCCCTCATCCTCTTTACCTGGCTCATGACTATTCATCTTTCAGGTCTTATTTTAAATCCCTCTTTCAAAGAGAGGTCTTCCCTGATCCCATTTACTAAGTACTAGCTATGTGCTGTTATCAAACCCTATGCATTTTCTTTATAGCACTATCACAGTTTTAATTATATAGTTATTTGTAGGTTATTTATTTAATATGAGTGGTCCTAAAATCTATGAGTTTAGGGACTGTGATTGTATTGTAATGTCACCAGCATTTTCTAGCACAGTGCTGGGCACATAGTAAGCACTCAATAAATATTGGCTGAATGAATTAGTGAACATGCCATGGCAACATAAAGGAGAAAGAAATTGTTTCCTGCTAGGAGGATCTGGAAAGTTGGGGATTAAAAGAAAGGTATTTTAGGCAAAGGAAACAACATGTTTGTACAAAGTCAAAGAGTTAGGAAAGATACTGGAATATTTGAGGAATAGTGAGGTATTTTCTGTGACTAAAGCATAGGGATTTCAGTGATACATGGAGGAAGAAGAGAGAATAAGAGGAAGAAAGTTAAGGAGAGATGAGTTTGGAGAAGCTCAAGATCAGGGTCATTCTGCCAAACTAAGGAATTCAAATTTAATTAAATAAACATTAGGGAGTGACCAACTTTAAAGAAAGGTGACTAGAGTTAGCAGTGTGGAAGATGGACTGGACACAAAAAAGAGTAAAGAATAATATGTATGCAAGTGGGGTATACGTGATGCACAACATTTGCATAGCAATCTGTATTTTTTATAGCACCCTCCTAAAACCTTACCATTGTGTGTGTGTGTGTGTGTGTGTGTGTGTGTAATGTCACTCAGATATACTTTAATTTCAAAGTTTGTCATAGGTCCTCCCTTTATGCCCTCATGATATCATGATAATTCTTAATACTAACAATTATAAGAATATGAAATTACATCAGCCTGTAACATTTACCTTTTTGAAGTATGTTAACATATATTACCTTATTTGATTTTCACCCAAACCCATAAAATAGACAGAGACAACTTTTCTTATTTTGTCAATGTGAAGACTGGGCTCACAGAGGCTAAAAGAACAGCCTAAGGTTATATAACTAGTATAGCTAAGATGCAGCATTAGAACCCTTTTCTAAATCCAAGGTCCTTCTCAATTTACCACATATCCATGCATTTTAGTACTAATTTTACTGTTTTTGCTTTTTATAACTAATGCTTTTGAAAAAAATTTCATAATGAGCTTCCATAACTTTGAAGTAACAATAAGGTTAGCTTTCCTCAAGTTGCTTTTTTGAAATACTTCCACAATCTATAAGGCCTAAACAAAGACTGAAAAAAGAATTTCTTAGATAAATGAATTATAAATACAGTCTTCATTAAAAAATAAATTTTGATTATCAGCCAGTGAAAAACACATATTTTAGACCTTTTAAAAAATCTTCGGATAAGAATGAGTGCCCACATAGAAGAATTGCATTGGGTTGGCAGGAAAGGAATCATCTCATTTGTTTAGAAGGTTAAGATAAGACCAAAAAAGCAAAAACAAAACCAGACAAAGTGGAGTAGAAATGTAAAAAGATGGAAATGCCAATATGGCTGAACATCTTTTGGGAAAGATGGTATGGCATGCTTATCATTTATTGTAATTTCATTTGGAATGTCTTTTTTTAAGACTTTATTTTTTAGAGCAGTTTTAGGTTTACAGCAAAATTGAGAGAAAGGTACAGAGATTTCCCATATACTCTCTGCCCTCCACACATGCATAGCTTCCCCCGTTATCAACATCACTCACCAGAATGGTATTTTTTTTAACCAAAGATGAACCTACACTGACACATCATAATCACCCAAAGTCTACCTTAGGGTTCACTCTTGGTGTTGTATATTCTCTGGATTTGGATAAATGTATAATGACATGTATACACCGTTATAGTTTCATACAGAGTATTTTCAGTGCCCTAAAAATCCTCTGTGCTCTGCCTATTCATCTCCCTCCCCCACAGCCCCATCCCTGGCAACCACTGACTTTTTTTTTTATTGTCTCCATAGTTTTGCCTTTTTTCTGTGCAATGGGGTCAAAAATTCAAGGTGAAGTTGAGACAAATTAAAAGCCATAAAAGATAAGCCACCTGCAAAATTAACCCAAGAGCCTGCTTGTGAGTAGATAATTCAGTTTGGAAACACTCAAAGTTTTGGTTGAGCTTCAGGGAGGCATGAATAGAATGTGATCATAAATTGAAAAGGTAAAATCTAATCAATTAATGGCTGATCAGTTAAGACTGAATTATCAGAAAGAAAATTACTACATTAGGGAAAATCATAGAACTAGCTGTGAGTTTACAGAAATGGCTAGGAAAGAGAGTGCCCTGATTATCAGATGGGAATACTCTAGTCCCCAGCCCAATGGTGGAGATTGGTAGGTAGATCAAATTAAATCTTGAGGCAGTAATCATTAAGAATATCTACTGACCCATTTTTTAATGATTCCAGGCTCACCATGGTAATTTATGATTATAATTTTGTTTTGTACATGTATTATCTAATAGATTCAGGATATGCTGGTTATCAAACTGAACATTCCTGTACTTACAATATTTCCAATTATAAACTAATGGATGGACATCTGATTTATACATTGATATAGTGTGACTTTAGTTAGTGTGAATTAGCCTCCCTCATCCTGGTACTACTGGCACACTGATAGAATAGTATAAAGTCTTACATAGATTGAAGCAAATATTATGTCTATATGGAAAAGCATGTGGGTGACATCATTTATCCATTTGCTATCAATTAAAGAACTAGGTGGTGATACAGAATATGCTTATGTTTCCTCTTATTTTTATTGTTTCTTGTTGAAATTTCCTCATGGCAATGGTTTTTGGACTTTCTACCATAAGAACCTGAGGAAACTATTAAAATTACAAATTCGGAGGTCTTACTCCCAGAGACTGTGATAATACTTGGTCTGGGATGAAGCATAGGACTCTGCATTTTTTTAAAAGTGACCTATATGATTCTGAACTTGTGCATTAGTGGACTATACCTTGAATAGCACTGTTCTGCAGAAAATTTTGCTATATTTAAATAAGCCTGTGGTTCTTAAAACGATTGTTCACTGCTGGGCAAAATTTCACAGATTTCTGTTAGGTTTCTGTTAACTGGATAAACCAGTGACATCTGAAACCAGTTTCAGACCTCTGATTGGTCAGAACTGTGTATGCAAATCACAGCGAGCATTGAGGAAGTGGACGACAGCTTTGTAAGGATAACCGACTTGAGACAGGGCTAAGGAAAGACCAAATGGCTGCCATCATCACTGTGCTATGTGCTCCAAGGTGAAGAATAGAAAATAAAATCCTCTGAGGTCTTCCCTGTTCAACAGCAGAAGCAAATAGGTAAGTGGTAATGCCAAGGTGTAGCCTAGGTGATAGTACCCCCTCCAAAATCTTATCGTCTCCACATAGCTGCCCCAAATGAAACAATCTAAGTAAAAGCAATGTGCTTCCTATGGAAGTGCAACTTTTGAGTCCCTAACTTTCTCTAAGAACCAGATTGCTGCCCCTAAACACCTCTTACATAGAAATTTTCCAGCTTACTCTGGAAATCAGGAACTATTTAACAGAGGATATGCAGTTGGAAGAGGATTCAGGAGATAAGGTGAGGGGAAAGTAAGAGCAGGAAATCAGTTGGTAGAGAGTGGTATAGGCTAGGGTGACAAACAGGAAGTGGCAGAATTAGAGTTTGAATCCATCAGACTCCAAAGTCTATATACTTCTTTATTAGATTTTTCTAACATTAGTGTGCATAAGAATCACCTGAAGGCCGTGGTAAAAATGTAAGTTCATGACCCCAGAAGTTATGATTTAGTAGGTCTTATATGGAGTCAAGAAATCTATATTTTTATCAAGTATCCCAGATAGCTCTGATGCAGATGGTCAGTGGACATACATCAAGAAACATTTTCTCAGAGGAGTAGTTGTCAAACCATTTGGTTTAAGGATTCCTTTACACTATTAGAAATTACTGAAGACCCCAAGGAGTGTTTGTTTATGTGGTCAAGAATATCTGATAAATAATAGTTATTTATATTTATGGTATTAAAAACTAAAACTGAGAAATTTAAAAAATATTTATTAATCCATTTTAAAATACCAATAATAAGACCATTAAATTTTAACTAGATAACGTTTTGTGAAAAGTAATTATATTTTCAAAATTAAAAATATTTAATGAACAGACATGTATTAGTTTACGTTTTTAAATCTCTTTAATGCTGACTTAATTATTCTCATATCTGTTTCTACAATTTGTTGTGATATGATGCTTTGGTTGAAGTATATGAAAAAAAATTAGGCCTCACACAAATAACATAGTTGGAAAAAAGAGAACCCTGCAGACAACTTGAAAGGTTGTTGGAGACTCCCATGGGTCCTGGGACCACACTTTGAGTTAGTGTCTTAGAGTAATATTATTGCTCTCAGAAAGGGTTATGTTGGTCAGTCTGTGTTGGTCATCAAAGTTTAGGGACACCAAAGAAAGTAGAAAATTAATTTATTCCTTAGACTGTTTTGAGTTGTTAAATTATTTCATAAAATTTACCCCAATATTGCTCTTTTATTAACTTACTTTGTAAATTTGAAAGCACTATAGAAATATAAAATAGGAGCCCAGGTGTTGGGGAAGAATTTTGTTTAAAGAAATTGGGTTTCAGAACAAAGATTCCTTTGAGGGTAGAGGAGTGTCAATTGGCAATGAGGAAGGAATACATTAGGTGACCAATTATAGGCAGGAAAAGGAAAAGTATAAAAGCAGGGAATAATCTGTAGTTACTTATAGTAGGTATTTACAATTGAATAAATAACTGTAATGGTGAGAAAGTGCTAATCATAACCTTTTAAGGAGGGTTATTACTTTGCCTGAATAAAAGAACCTTTTCTTCTGGTCAGCATACCTGTTCAAATTTGGTTACATTTTTTTTTGTACTTTAAGTTTTAGTTCTATAACCTAAAACATACTGCAAATTTATGCAAGGACTTTAATAAATATTATCTCATTTCTTATCTTTGGTCAAAGTGGAAGAACCTAGAAAGCAGATTGGAAAGAAGCAGCTGGAAAAGTGAGAGGAAAACTGAATGTTTGTAATCTTGGAAGCCATTTGAGGTAAGTGTTTCCAGGAGGAGGGAGTGAGTGATCCAGTCTGTCAATTGATGCTGATTGATGAAGTTAAGATAAAAATGAGAATTGATCATTAGACTTAGTGGCATGGAGGTGATTAATGACCTGGACAACAAAAGTTCTGATGGAGTGGTTGAGGTGAAAGTCCCATGGGTGTGGGTTCAAGAGAGAATGGGAAGAGAAGAGTTGAAAACTGTATACAATAAGTCCCCTACATATGAAACTTCAATTTGCAAACTTTCAAAGATGCGAAAATGCATTCACATGTACAATCACATAAGTTCACGTGTCTGGCGTACAATTGTCACATGCGTGCACCCTCTCCAAGTGGTTGTGCTTTTGTGTACTTTACTGTATAGTACTGTATAGAGTACAGTAGTACAGTATTTTTATTTCAAGCCACTATACTTTTCAAGGTACTATACTATAAGATTAAAAATGTTTTCTTTATTTTTTGTGTTTGTCTTTTATGTACTATTTATGTGAAAAGTATTATAAACCTATTACAGTACGGTACTATATAGCCGATTGTGTTAGTTGGGTACCTAGGACTGACTTTGTTGGACTTACGAACGCGCTCTCAGAATGGAACTCGTTCATAGGTAGGGGACTTACTGTAAACAGCTCTTTCCAGGAGTTGTAATAAAAAAGAACAACAGAGAAATGGAGCAGTAGATAAAAGGGGAAATAGGGTTAAGATAGGTGGTTTTTATTGGTTCAAATGAAACAGTAGCAGGTTTCTATGCTAATGTTTTTTTTAAGAGCTTCAGTAGTGAACACAATACACATAGATCTTTTCCTTATAGAACCCATAATCTAGTGAGCAGAAATGGTGTTAAACAAATGATTACACAAATAATTAGATAATATTCATTGCAATGAATATTAAAAGAAAAAGCACAAAGTTCTATAAGAGCATAATCGTCAGACTGAACTTTTTCAAGGACATCAGAAAAGACTTCGCTAAATAAATGTTATTCAAGTTGCACTTAGGGAGGGAGAATAGTACTTGCAGAGGCCCTGGGTAGAGTGAATATGGCACATCAGAGATACTGAAAGAAGGCCATTGAGTTTGAAGCACAGAGAGGGAGGAGGATGAGTGGGGCAGAAGATAAGGTTGAGGAAATAAGCAGTGACCAGGATTATTTAGGTTGGAGCCCATAGACTCATTTAGGATCTTTGGTTTTTATGCCAAGAGTATAGGGATCCTTGACTTTATGTGTTGGCCACAACAAAAGTAAACCAGCCAAAATTGAAATGTAAAAGGTGGAACAGATAGGAAGTAGAATGGAAAGGTGAGTTGCATAACCATTGTTTATACTGCTACAGACAGGACATTAGGCCAAGTCTATTTGTGATTTCATAATCAGTTATTTTCCAATGCAGTCAATTTATTCAGCCTTCAGCAATTGAGAGATTTCTGTCTAACTGATCAAATCATACAGTAAGCAGGTCCAATTTGTTTGTTAAGATGGCCAAAAACAACAGATCATTATCATTCCTTACTTCATATCTTCCAATGGCTCTCTTTTTCTCTCTCTTAAAAATTAATGTATTTTCCAACTTTTATTATGAAATTTTCAGGCACATAGGAAACTTGAAAGACTTTTGCAGTGAACACCTATACACTCATAACCTAGAGCCAAAAACTTTTATCATTTTGCTGTATTTGCTTTCTTTGTTTTGCTGTACAATTTGAAAGTAAGTTACAGAACTCATGATGCTTCATATGCAATTTCTTCAGCTTGCATCTCCTAAAAATAAGGGAATTCTCTTCCATACTCTTAATATTATAATATTTAAGGTAATTAAAAATAATTCCCTGATGTCATCTAATACCTATCAATATTAGATATCTCTAGGTGTCCCCTCAAAATCATTTTTAACAGCTTTATTTATGTATAGTATTCACACTGTGAAAATTATTCATTTTAAATGTAATATTCAATGACTTACTGCAAATTTACAAAAGTTGTGCAGCCATCACCACCATGTAATTTTGGAACATTTCCATCACTCCAAAAAGAAACCTCATATACCTGTTTTTTACTGAACTGGGATAAAATCAAGGTTCATGCATGGCATTTAATTATGTCTCTTTAAATCTTCCTTTTTTCTAGAGCAGTCTTCATTTTTTCTCATGTAATTTTTAGAAAAGACCAGATGTTTGTTTTATAGAATGTCCCATATTCTGAATTTATCTGTGTTTACTTATTACATCATTTAACTTGTTCCTCTGTTTCCCCCATCCCCCAACCACCACCCAGTATTTTCTGTTAAAGTCTTGATTAGTTTCATTCTGAAATGTTTGGAATAAAGCCCAAATTTGTTAATTGTCTCTCTCCTCTAATATGTAAACCCCATGAAGTTATGGACTTTATCTGTCTTGTTTAACACTAGTGCCTGGCTCATAGTAGGTTCTCAGTAAACATATTTTGAGTGAATAAGTGAAACACCTACATTCAGATTATATGTTTTCACCATACAGATTCAATCTTATTTTAAGATATTTTTTCCATTTTAAATTGTATTATGGTCAAAATTAAGTTATGATTTATTTTCTAAGCCAGTAGTAATTCAGGCTGATGAAAAGCAAGTTTTCTTCCATTTCAGCATGCCATAAGCATTTTAGGTGTTTCTCTAATTTTTAGGCTATCAAATTTATTTTCAAGATGAGGAATTTCATGCGCAAACATTTTGGAATAGAGAAGCCAAATAGATTACGAAGTTTTGATATGGCTGCTTATCAGAAGATTTAATGGATTGCATAAGTAATCTGTATGCTCACATTCAGGGCTGTTGAGGGATTTGGGGTTAGAATTGCCTTCTTCCATAGAGAAAAACAGTTATCTAGAGTTATACTGAGTTGGGAGTAAATCAAGAAAATGTACTGGGATCTTCAGGTTCCTTATTCAGGCAATAATATAGGCAGATTATTTCAGTGTCATTCAAAGGGTGAAAAAGATTCAGGGGAATCTGGGTAAAAATAGCTGACTTCCTAGTGTGGAATTTTCCTGTATTCCTGACTACTGCATGACAACTGCTGCTGGCAATGATATAACAAATAGGTAAAAATAACTGCTGTGACATGTTAAGTGTCAGGTTAGCAAATTCTGTGACTCGGAATATCTGCCAAAGCGGTGGATAGAGAGCATGGTAGTCTGGGCAATGCTATAGTCTTTACCCTTTAGGGATTTGCAATCCAGTGAGGGAAAAGGAAATTACAAGTGACACTCTACATATATAAATGGCAGGAACATATACAGCCATGTGAAGGAACAGAGATAGGTAGTAAGTAATCTGGAATATAAAGGGAAGAAACTCTTAGTAGTTTATAGATTATCCAGGCTGATTTGAATGGTTTCCATTTGCTTTTCGCTGATTCCAGTTAACACTGTTCCTTAAGCATCTCCATATTTGCAGATGTGAAGAGAGAAGGGAAAACTTGAATCAGTCCATTTTATCAGCTCTGGTAATCAGGTTGGGTAATGAAAGAAACTGAAAATAATAAGTTAAATGGTGTTTTTGGGTTTTCTGTACGTTTCCATTTTCCCAAGTTATCTTCATTATCATAAAAGTTAGTTGTATCCAGCCACATGGTTATGCAGAAAAATATATTGACTAGTTTAAGCTAGACTCCCTTCTCCACTCCCACACCCAAGAGAGATTTATGCTTCATGTGTCTGAAAATTCTAGATTGATGTGATAAATTAATAGAACACCTGCTTCAGGTTGTCCCAATTTGTAGAAACTGATATTATCAACCAATTTAAATTTTGTTAACTTTAGACACTTTTCTGCCCTTTCAGGGGAGCATTTGTCCTGTGACCTTCTGAACTTAAGGGATAGATGTAGAGCTACAAATAACCATCATATTTTCATTAGAGTCCTCTGCTAGAATTTGCAGCCACTTGTCATGCTATAACGTTCTTTAATAATGTAGGCTTTAAATCAGGCTGCTAGGGGTCCAATCTTGGCTCTACTACTATGAGACCTTGGAAAAATTACTTAAGCGTCCTGAGACTGTTTGCTCATCTGTCAAATGGGGAAAATAATAATACCTACTTCATGAAGTAGTGAGAATTAAATGAGATTATCCATGTAAACCACTTGGAACAGTACCTATTCATGGTGAATACTGAATAATTGTAATCATTATTACATGATTGGTGAAAATAATCATAGGAATATCAAGTCTTTATATTTATATAGACTTAAACAGTTTTCAGACTATGGCCAAAGAATATTTCATTTGAACCTGAGGGCAGGGGATGGGATTGAAAACTGAGACAAAGAGAGGTTATATGATTTGTCTGAGAGCACTCAGCAAATAAAAAGGGGAAGTGGTCCTTCACGTCTATAATGATAATGAATTCTAATGATGATTGCTGCATTGGTGGGTGAAGTTAAACAGTCTGCCTAGTGAATTTACCTAAGATACTTTATCTGCCTTCATCAAGCCAACTCTTCCTCAGTGCCCTTCCTGGAATTTAAAACTAATTTTTCTCCCCCTGAGGATGAATACTGAGTTATCTCTTCCATATGGTTTTTCAAAACAGGCAAGTCATGGAAAGGTAGTCCCCTTTGATTCCAGCATACTAAAGTAATATTAATACAAATTTTCACACTTTCTGATGCTTCTCAGTATACCTTATTATTGTTTCCAATAAGCATCTATATGTTAGTTATTATAACAAATAAGTCTATATGATCTGGCCTTTGAATTTTTAGGAAATTTTCATACGTAGTCATTGTGAGAAGAGAGGTGACTCATGTAAGTGTACCTAGCTTCAATAAATAGCTGTGATGCTTTCAGTTATTTCATAGCCAGTATATTCGTATATACACATTACATCAAATTCTCTGTTCTGTTTTTAGAAATACACTTTAAAAAATTCATGTCAGGGTGGCAGGGTACAGAAGGTAGTCATTGAAGTGTTGATACATGAGAAACCAAGTAAGGCTGTTTAAAGCCATGCATAAATAGATGTGCTTTGAACTGTGTTCCCTGGCAAAATAATAAAGAGTTCCCCTGGTTTGCTTCCTATGCTTAGGGCCTTATCTTTTATAAGTTGCTGGAAGAGGTGACAAGTATATCCTGGCACAACTAGATCCAGGGAAAAGTTGACAGATTTTAGTCTACAAATCAGTTTGGATTCACAGTGCATTGCCTCAAGAAGCATCTCGTGATTCTCTTATATAAAATATATCACTTTTTACCACAAAATGTAGATAAAATTATAAAGAATAAATGGAAGGTACAGTTCTGTCTCCCTTTGAAAGTCTAATGTATGACTGATATTACATTTGCACCCTGGTCAAATGTGAATGAAATTGATTTTAGATGTTCAGTGCTAAAAAACACAAACAAGCTTTGTGACTTGAGGGATCTTGTCAGGGATTTATACAAAATTCATTTGTGAAATAGAAGTTGGGACAATGGGGAGAAGAGACATGGCAAACCTTATTTGGGGGGTGTATTTTCATAGAAGTCATGTCACACAGATGGAAAGAAACTAGTATTCAGTTAGCATTGGTTCATGTAAGGTGACCCCTTGAATAGAGGAACTGGAATTGTCAGTGCTCCTAGAACATTTTAATTACATCCTATATAGCCATGACTTACCACATCTAAACACACATAGTAGGGCAAAATCTGTTGTCAAGGAAGACTCAAGAAAGTTGCTAGTGAGTATCTAAAACTTATCAAATGAACTGACAAAATAAGTACCTCCTTGGCAACTGCTTAGTTGAATTTGGTACTCATGTATATAATGGTTTTCTACAGAGTGTTTCTTAAAACATTGACACTGACACTATAAACAATACTGTTTTGTTCATGGCTTCTTGACTAGGGCAAAGTGCTAAAGGGGAACAGCTAGTTCTTCTGAGGACCTTTGCTCTTTTCTTTAGACTAAACTCTTAGACTTTTCAAACAGTTTCAGAAATGTATGCAGGAGGGGAGATTGGTTCAAGATGGCGGAGTAGAAGGACATGCTCTCACTCCCTCTCCCTCTTTCGAGAACACCGGAATCACAACTAACTGCTGAACAATCACTGACAGAAAGACACTGGAACTCACCAGAAAAGATACCCCACATGCAAAGACAAAGGAGAAGCCACAATGAGATGGTAGGAGAGGCGCTATCACAATAAAATCAAATCCCATAACTGCTGGGTGGGTGACTCACAAACTGGAGAACACTTATACCACAGAAGTCCACCCACTGGAGTGAAGGTTCTGAGCCCCACGTCAGGCTTCCCAACCTGGGGGTCTGGCAACGGGAGGAGGAATTTCTAGAAAATCAGACTTTGAAGGCTAGCAGGATTTGATTGCAGGACTTTGGCAGGACTGCGGGAAACAGAGACTCCACTCTTGGAGGGCAAACACAAAGTAGTGTGCGCATCAGGACCCAGGGGAAGGAGCAGTGACCCCATAGGTGACTGAACCACACCTACCTGCTAGTGTTGGAGGGTCTCCTGCAGAGGCGAGGGACAGCTGTGGCTCACCAAGGGACAAGGACACTGGCAGCAGAAGTTCTGGGAAGTACTCCTTGGCGTGAGCCCTCCCAGAGTCTGCCATTAGCCCCACCAAAGAGCCCGAGTAGGCTCCAGTGTTGGGTCGCCTCAGGCCAAACAACCAACAGGGAGGGAACCCAGCCCCACCCAACAGCAGACAAGCAGATTAAAATTTTACTGAGCTCTGCCCACCAGAGAAATAGCCAGCTCTACCCACCACCAGTCCCTCCCATCAGGAAACTTACACAAGCCTCTTAGCTAGCCTCATCCACCAGAGGGGGAAGACAGCAGAAGCAAGAAGAACCACAATCCTGCAGACTATGGAACAAAAACCACATTCACAGAAAGATAGACAAGATGAAAAGGCAGAGGGCTATGTACCAGATGAAGGAACAGATAAAACCCCAGAAAAACAACTAAATGAAATGGAGATAGGTGATCTTCCAGAAAAAGAATTCAGAATAATGATAGTGAAGATGATCTAGGACCTCGGAAAAAGAATGGAGGCAAAGATTGAGAAGATGCAAGAAATGTTTAACAAAGACCTAGAAAAATTAAAGAACAAACAAACAGAGATGAACAATACAATAACTGAAATGAAAAATACACTAGAAGGATTCAATAGCAGAATAACTGGGGCATAAGAACGGATAAGTGACCTGGAAGACAAAATGGTGGAATTCACTGCTGTGGAACAGAATAAAGAAAAAAGATTGAAAAGAAATGAAGACAGCCTAACAGACCCCTGGGATAACATTAAAAGTAACAACATTGCATTATAGGGGTCCCAGAAGGAGAAGAGAGAGAG
The DNA here is from genome assembly GCF_028021215.1 of Eschrichtius robustus. NCBI lineage: Eukaryota > Metazoa > Chordata > Mammalia > Artiodactyla > Eschrichtiidae > Eschrichtius > Eschrichtius robustus. Next base: position 83,158,763 of record NC_090845.1, read on the forward strand.
AAAGGACCCGAGAAAATATTTGAAGAGATTATAGTCGAAAACTTCCCTAACATGGGAAAGGAAATAGCCACCCAAGTCCAGGAAGCACAGAGAGTCCCATACAGGATAAACCCAAGGAGAAACACGCTGAGACACATAGTAATCAAACTGGTAAAAATTAAAGACAAAGAAAAATTATTGAAAGCAGCAAGGGAAAAACGACAAATAACATACAAGGGAACTCCCATAAGGTTAACAGCTGATTTCTCAGCAGAAACTCTACAAGCCAGAAGACAGTGGCATGAAATACTTAAAGTGATGAAAGGGAAGAGCCTACAACCAAGACTACTCTACCCGGCAAGGATCTCATTAAGATTTGATGGAGAAATCAAAAGCTTTACAGACAAGCAAAAGCTAAGAGAATTCAGCACCACCAAACCAGCTCTACAACAAATGCTAAAGGAACTTCTCTAAGTGGGAAACACAAGAGAAGAAAAGGACCTACAAAAACAAACCCAAAACAATTAAGAAAATGGTCATAGGAACATACATATCGATAATTACCTTAAACGTGAATGGATTAAACGCTCCAACCAAAAGACACAGGCTTGCTGAATGGATACAAACACAAGACCCATCTATATGCTGTCTACAAGAGACCCACTTCAGACCTAGGGACACATACAGACTGAAAGTGAGGGGATGGAAAAAGATATTCCATGCAAATGGAAATCAAAAGAAAGCTGGAGTAGCTATACTCATATCAGATAAAATAGACTTTAAAATAAAGAATGTTACAGGAGACAAGGAAGGACACTACATAATGGTCAAGGGATCAATCCAAGAAGAAGATATAACAATTGTAAATATATATGTACCCAACATAGGAGCACCTCAATGCATAAGGCAACTGCTAACAGCTCTAAAAGAGGAAATCGACAGTAACACAGTAAGAGTGGGGGACTTTAACAACTCAATTACACCAAAGGACAAATCATCCAAACAGAAAATTAGAAAGGAAACACAAGCTTTAAATGACACAATAGACCACATAGATTTAATTGATACTTATAGGACATTCCATCCAAAAACAGCAGATTACACTTTCTTCTCAAGTGCGCATGGAACATTCTCCAGGATAGATCACATTTTAGATCACAAATCAAGCCTCAGTAAATTTAAGAAAATTGAAATCATATCAAGCGTCTTTTCTGACAACAATGCTATGAGATTAAAAATCAGTTACATGGAAAAAAACTTAAAAAACACAGACACAAGGAGGCTAAACAATATGTTACTAAGTAACCAAGAGATCACTGAAGAAATCAACGAGGAAATCAAAAAATACCTAGAGACAAATGATAATGAAAACACGATGATCCAAAACCTATGGGATGCAGCAAAAGCAGTTCTAAGAGGGAAGTTTATAGCTATACAAGCCTACCTCAAGAAACAAGAAAAATCTCAAATAAACAATCTAACATTACACCTAAAGGAACTAGAGAAAGAAGAACAAACAAAACCCAAAGTTAGCAGAAGGAAAGAAATCATAAAGGTCAGAGCGGAAATAAATGAAATAGAAACAAAGAAAACAATAGCAAAGATCAATAAAACTAAAAGCTGGTTCTTTGAGAAGATAAACAAAATTGATAAGCCATTAGCCAGACTCATCAAGAAAAAGAGGGAGAGGACTCAAATCAATAAAATCAGAAATGAAAAAGGAAAAGTTAAAACAGACACTGCAGAAATACAAAGCATCCTAAGAGACTACTACAAGCAACTTTATGCCAATAAAATGGACAACCTGGAAGAAATGGACAAATTCTTAGAAAGGTAAAACCTTCAAAGACTGAACCAGGAAGAAATAGAAAATATGAACAGACCAATCACAAGTAATGACATTGAAACTGTGATTAAAAATCTTCCAACAAAGAAAAGTCCAGGACCAGATGGCTTCACAAGTGAATCCTATCAAACATTTAGAGAAGAGCTAACACCTATCCTTCTCAAACTCTTCCCAGAAATTGCAGAGGAAGGAACACTTCCAAACTCATTCTATGAGGCCACCATCACCCTGGTACCAAAACCAGACAAAGATGCTACAAAAAAAGAAAATTACAGACCAACATCACTGATGAATATAGATGCAAAACTCCTCAACAAAATACTAGCAAAGAGAATCCAACAACGCATTAAAACGGTCATACACCATGATCAGGTGGGATTTATCTGAGAGATGCAAGGATTCTTCAATATATGCAAATCAATCAATGTGATACACCATATTAACAAATTGAAGAATAAAAACCATATGATCATCTCAATAGATGCAGAAAAAGCTTTTGACAAAATTCAACACCCATTTATGATAAAAACTCTACAGAAAGTGGGCATAGAGGGAACCTACTTTAACATAATAAAGGCCATATACAACAAACCCACAGCAAACATCATTCTCAATGGTGAAAAGCTGAAAGCATTTCCTGTAAGATCAGGAACAAGACAAGGATACCCACTCTCACCACTATTATTCAACATAGTTTTGGAAGTCCTAGCCACGGCAATCAGAGAAGAAAAATAAATAAAGGAATACAAATTGGAAAAGAAGAAGTAAAACTGTCACTGTTTGCAGATGACATGATACTATACATAGAGAATCCTAAGGATGCCACCAGAAAGCTACTAGAGCTAATGAATGAATTTGGTAAAGTTGCAGGATACAAAATTAATGCACAGAAATCTCTTGCATTCCTATACACTAATGATGAAAAATCTGAAAGAGAAATTATGGAAACACTCCCATTTACCATTGCAACACAAAGAATAAAATACCTAGGAATAAACCTACCTAAGGAGACAAATGACCTGTATGCAGAAAACTATAAGACACTGATGAAAGAAATTAAAGATGATACCAACATATGGAGAGATATACCGTGTTCTTGGATTGGAAGAATCAATATCGTGAAAGCGACTATACTACCCAAAGCAATCTACAGATTCAATGCAATCCCTATTAAATTACCAATGGCATTTTTTATGGAACTAGAACAAAAAAATCTTAAAATTTGTATGGAGACATAAAAGACTCCAAATAGCCAAAGCAGTCTTGAGGACAAAAAACAGAGCTGGAGGAATCAGACTACCTGACTTCAGACTATACTACAAAGCTACAGTAATCAAGACAATATGGTACTGGCACAAAAACAGAAATATAGATCAATGGAACAGGATAGAAAGCCCAGAGATAAACCCACGCATCTATGGTCAACTAATCTATGACAAAGGAGGCAAGGATATACAATGGAGAAAAGACAGTCTCTTCAATAAGTGGTGCTGGGAAAACTGGACAACTACATGTAAAAGAATGAAATTAGAACACTCCCTAACACCATACACCAAAATAAACTCAAAATGGATTAGAGACCTAAATGTAAGACCAGACACTTTAAAACTCTTAGAGGAGAACATAGGAAGAACACTCTTTGACATAAATCACAGCAAGATATGTTTTGATCCACCTCCTAGAGAAATGGAAATAAAAACAAAAATAAACAAATGGGACTTAATGAAACTTCAAAGCTTTTGCACAGCAAAGCAAACCATAAACAAGACTAAAAGACAACCCTCAGAATGGGAGAAAATATTTGCAAATGAATCATCAGACAAAGCATTAATCTCCAAAATATATAAACAGCTCATCCAGCTCAATATTAAGAAAACAAACAACCCAATCCAAAAATGGGCAGAAGACCTAAATAGACATTTCTCCAAAGAGGACATACAGATGGCCAAGAAGCACATGGAAAGCTGCTCAACATCACTAATTATTAGAGAAATGCAAATCAAAACTACAGTGAGGCATCTCTCACACCTGTTAGAATGGGCATCATCAGAAAATATACAAACAACACATTTTGGAGAGGATGTAGAGGAAAGGGAACCCTCTTGCACTTTTGGTGGGAATGTAAATTGATACAGCCACTGTGGAGAACAGTATGGAGGTTCCTTAAAGAACTAAAAATAGAATTACTGCATGACCCAGCAATCCCACTACTGGGCATATACCCAGAAAAAAACATAGTTCCAAAAGACACATGCACCCCAGTGTTCATTGCAGCACTATTTACAATAGCCAGGTCATGGAAGCAACCTAAATGCCCATCTAGAGACGAATGGATAAAGAAGATATGGTACATATATACAATGGAATATTACTCAGCCATAAAAACGAACGAAATTGGGTCATTTGTAGAGATGTGGATGCATCCAGAGACTGTCATACAGAGTGAAGTAAGTCAGAAAGAGAAAAACAAATATTGTATATTAACGCATATATGTGGAACCTAGAAAATGGTACAGATGAACCGGTTTGCAGAGCAGAAATTGAAACACAGAAGTGGAGAAAAAAACGTATGGACACCAAGGGGGGAAAGCGGCGGGGGTGGGGGTGGTGGTGTGATGAATTGGGAGATTGGGATTGACATGTATACACTGATGTGTATAACATGGATGACTAATAAGAAAATAAATAAATAAATAAACATTAAAAAAAAAAAAGAAATGTATGCAGGAGAGATCCATTCCCACTAATTGAGAAATAACCATAACATGAACTCCATTGATGATGAGTCAGTCATGTCACCTAGATGCCACATTATAGTCAACAAAGTGTTCTGCATTCCATCTCTAAATAATTTATATTTATCATCCAAGTGCCAGGTACTTAGTTCAAAATTAATATGTGATTGAATGAATTAAAATCATTTCATATACAGTAAGTCTCCTACATTCGAAAGAGTTCCGTTCTGAGAGTGTGTTCATTAAGTCCAGTGTGTTCGTACGTCCAACAAAGTTAGCCTAGGTACCCAATTAACACAATCGGCTATATAGTACTGTACTGTAATAAGTTTATAATACTTTTCACACAAATAATACATAAAAAAGCAAACACAAAAAATAAAGAAAACATTTTTAATCTTACAGTACAGTACCTTGAAAAGTATAGTAGTACCAGCTACATCACTGCTGCTTATACACTTGCTTCCAGACATCCTGGGCTTGAAATTAAGAATCTGTACTACTGTACTCTATACAGTAATGTACAGTAAAGTATGCAAAAGCACAACCACTTGGAGAGGGTGCACGCATGTGGCAATGTATGCCAGACACGTGAACACATTTTCACATCTTTGAAAGTTCACAACTTGAAGGTTCGTATGTAGGGGACTTACTGTATTTCCTAGCTGTCTGCTGAGAGGGTCTAGAAGCAGCAATACCCCAATATGATTCTAGGGCTAATGCAGAGGATATACAAGATGATGCTAGAGTGTCTTATAGAACCAGAAAGTAAGGAAGTACTTAAGAAACAAAATGATAAGGTTATGTCAAAAGGATACAGGAGCCAACTAAAAGAGCTCCTGAAGGCCAACTCTGGAACAATTTCAACAACAAAATAAGTAGTATTGAAATATTGCCCAAAGTATAAAATTAATACTCATGATCCATACTGATGCAAAGGACAAATCTCCCATACACAGGAATTTCAAATATTTTTATGTAGATATTCCACCATCAAGAAGATAGAGCATAAAAAAAAAAAAAAAAAAAGAAGATAGAGCATAAATCTCCAAGTGTGGATTGCACATAGTGACATCCTTCCAAAGAATACAGAATGGAAATGGAGGGTACTCTTGCAGTGGATACAGCTGGCAAATACTAACTACCTCAGTCATGTGATCAGGGTTAACATCAATGATAAGTCACCTTAGTATGTACCTTGGATGTAATGTAATGAAAATGGTACTTTACTTGTGTTCTTCCTTCCAAGAACTTGTAGTCTAACTCTAACCATGAGAAAAACATGAGACAAACCCAAATTGAAGAGCATTCTAAGAAATCAATATCTGATCAGTACTCCTCAAAACCAAGGAGATTCTGAGAAACTGCCAGTCTAGAGGATCCTGGGAGACATGATGACTAAATGTAATGTGGTATCCTGGATGGATTCCTGGAATAGAAAAAGGACATTAGGTTAAAAACTAAGGAAATCTGAATAAAGAATGGACTTTATTTAATATGAATGTGTCAGTATTGGCTCATTAGTTGTGGCAAATGTATGTGTTAATTTAAGACATTATCAATAAGAAAACTGAATGCAGAAAATACTCTACTATACTTGCAACTTTTCTGTAAATCTAAAGATATCCTAAAACAGAAAGTTTGTTTTTAAAAAAATTTCACTTCGTCATCATAAAAGGTAAACAATAACAATGATTTGTTTTTCTGAATATAAAATCCAAAATGTATTAGTATATTAAGAGAAATAAGAGGGTGAAGTACTCATTTCTTTAAAATAAACACTTAGCTAAGATTTATACTTAGAGCTTCTACCCTCTCATAACTATTCTTTTCTGTTTTATCTCTTGCATCTGCAATATTTTATTGCTGCTATAAACTTTCTGGTATCATCCTTAAGATGCTAGAGACTGATCCCTTGTCATCTGACAATTCTGTAGATGGAAGAAGAGGCAGTATTTCAAATTCTACACCTTTTCCCTAGAATGAGAAATGCTCCATGACACAACTATGCCAGAGGGAATTCACCAGAGGTGAATGCTTTTAACATGGCACAGCTTTCTATCATGTTGATCCCAGCTTTCTATCATGTTGATCAAAATAAGAGGGATAATTTCTCCCTCAAAACAGTCATGTTAACAACTAGAATAGAATGTGTTATTGCTTGAGTTTTATTTAGAAGAAATGATATCATTTTATATACACTTGCTAGAGCTAGATATTTTCAGGAAATTGTCAAGTATCATTAAATGTCTTCATAAACCATCTTTGTCTCTTATTCAGCCTGTGAATTAGCTGATTCTGTGGCTGCCCTCTATATTATCAATCAATGTGAAATGGCAGAACATAGTGTGATAATTAAAGGTATTAGTAGTATATATGTACAGATTATTATTATATTATAATTTAGCAGACTCATTACTATCTTAAAGCCTTTAAGTAGCTTTATAAGAGGCATTTATTTCAGTAGCATGGTACTTAAACTTACATTAGCTAGTGGGAACAAAGAACATTAAGGTTTTTTTTTTTAATAGGGGTCTCATCCAAATGTCCAGGCCTTTGCAGAAGAGTTGGGTGTTTCAGATTAAGTCGCAGAGCTATTGCCAGTTATTTGGAAAGAATTTTCAGCTGAAGTGCATATGTCTATGAGACAGTATGATGCCTACAGTTAGACATATCACTAAAAATTGAATGAAATGATTTGTAAAATAGAGTAGGTCCTTAAAAATAACTAGCCTTGGTGATAGTTACAATTGAAATTAGACTGTGAAACGTTAAAATATGCTTTTAATTAATTTAAATTCATATTGACTTTTACCTGAGCATGTTCAATGAAAAATGGTATAGATACAATCACTTTTAAGAATGAGAAGCTGATATGATGACCGGTTTACAACAGTGTAATAATGTGAATATTTGCATTGTATTTGGCTTTTCCTTTTCACCTCAGGGCCTTACCATCTGGTATTCCTTGTACTTGGAACATGCAATCAACTTTGGCTCTTTGATTACTCCTTTCCTGTTTAATCACTTCATCTGGCTAGCTCTGATTTATCCATCAGGTCTCAGATTACATGTTAATTATATGTTAGTATCTCAGAGCTGACCTTCCATTCTAAATTAGATTACTCATTATACTTTTCATAGCATCCTGTGCTTTTCCTTCATCATTTTAATCACTATTATAATTATATACTCATTTGTTTGATATTTGTGTAATGACTTTTACCTTTACTAGACAATAATCTCCATGGCATATAACATAGTGTCTGGTGCATAATAGATGATCAAAAGGGAGCTGTAAGAATGAATGAAAAAATAACTGTTATAACACTCAGATTACCAGCAGGGTTGTTACAATTTGTATCTAATCTTTATACAAAATTAGCATACTTCATAAAAATAAATAGAGATAAAAAGAATAAAGTTTCTCTTCTAAAATAGAAACAGAAGGTAAGCCACAGCACTTTTAAAACAAAGAGTATTTGAGCAAGAGACTTTGTTGGTGTTACTTTTTCTTTTTTCTCAGTGTGCTTTATCTTCTGCAAAAAGAGCACACAGATTCTGCAGTTCTGAAGGCCTCCCACACGCTTGTCTGGTGTCAGCATTCTCTCGCATTCCCCTCTGCAGTTATTCCAAATTTTAATCATTTGTCTAAAACTCCTGTGCTACCTCAACCTGCCTTAATCTTAGCAGATAACCTTGGCTTCGACCACTGAGTGAAAATGAAGGCTATTATGTGAGAACTATTTCAACTTTCTCCCTATCACCACCACCCCCCCCCCCCACAACACACACACAAAACCCTACACCCATACCCTTTATTCTTTGCCTCTGCTCTTTCAAGAGAGATCTTCTACTTATGACTCTGATTCCTCTCTGTTTCTTCTATGGTTTTGCCACAAAGAATTATTCCCTCTCTTTCCTGTCTTCTTTTTCTTTTTTTTTTTTTAACATCTTTATTGGAGTATAATTGCTTTACAATGCTGTGTTAGTTTCTGCTTTATAACAAAGTGAATCAGTTATGCATATACATATGTCCACATATCTCTTCCCTCTTGCATCTCCCTCCCTCCCACCCTCCCTATCCCACCCCTCTAGGTGGTCACAAAGCACCGAGCTGATCTCCCTGTGCTATGCAGCTGCTTCCCACTAGCTCTCTATTTTACGTTTGGTAGTGTATATATGTCCATGCCACTCTCTCACTTCGTCCCAGCTTACCCTTCCCCCCACCCCCGTATCCTCAAGTCCATTCTGCAGTAGGTATGCATCTTTATTCCCGTCTTGCCCCTAGGTCCTTCTGACCATTTTTTTTTTTTTACATTCCATATATATATGTGTTAGCATACTGTATTTGTTTTTCTCTTTCTGACTTACTTCACTCTGTATGACAGTCTCTAGGTCCATCCACCTCACTACAAATAACTCAGTTTCGTTCCTTTTTATGGCTAATTAATATTCCATTCTATATATGTGGCACATCTTCTTTATCCATTCATCTGTTGATGGACACTTCGTTGCTTCCATGTCCTGGCTATTGTAAATAGAGCTGCAGTAGACATTTTAGTACATGAGTCTTTTTGAATTATGGTTTTCTCAGGGTATATGCCCAGTAGTGGGATTGCTGGGTCATATGGTAGTTCTATTTGTAGTTTTTTCAGGAACCTCCATACTGTTCTCCATAGTGGCTGTATCAATTTACATTCCCACCAACAGTGCAAGAGGGTTCCCTTTTCTGCACACCCTCTACAGCATTTATTGTTTCTAGATTTTTTGATGATGGCCATTCTGACTGGTGTGATGATATCTCATTGTAGTTTTCACTTGCATTTCTCTAATGGTTAATGATGTTGAGCATTCTTTCATGTGTTTGTTGGAAATCTGTATATCTTCTTTGGAGAAATGTCTATTTAGGTCTTCTGCCCATTTTTGCATTGGGTTGCTTGTTTTGATATTGAGCTGCATGAGTTGCTTGTATGTTTTGGAGATTAATCCTTTGTCAGTTGCTTTATTTGCAAATATTTTCTCCCATTCTGAGGGTTGTCTTTTGGTCTTATTTATGGTTTCCTTTGCTGTGCAAAAGCTTTTAGGTTTCATTAGGTCCCATTTGTTTATTTTTGTTTTTATTTCCATTTCTCTAGGAGCTGGGTCAAAAAGGACCTTGCTGTGATTTATGTCATAGAGTGTTCTGCCTATGTTTTCCTCTAAGAGTTTGATAGTGTCTGGCCTTACATTTAGGTCTTTAATCCATTTTGAGTTTATTTTTGTGTATAGCATCAGGGAGTGTTCTAATTTCATTCTTTTACATGTACCTGTCCAGTTTTCCCAGCTCCACTTATTGAAGAGGCTGTCCTTTCTTCACTGTATATTCTTGCCTCCTTCATCAAAGATAAGGTGACCGGCACATATATACAATGGAATATTACTCAGCCATAAAAAGAAATGAAATGGAGGTATTTGTAATGAGGTGGATGGAGTAAGAGTCTGTCATACAGAGTGAAGTAAGTCAGAAAGAGAAAAACAAAAACAGTATGCTAACACATATATATGGAATCTAAGGGGAAAAAAAAGGTCATGAAGAACCTAGTGGCAAGACAGGAATAAAGACACAGACCTACTAGAGAATGGACTTGAGGGTATGGGGAGGGGGAGGGGTGAGATGTGACAGGGTGAGAGAATGTCATGGAAATATATACACTACCAAATGTAAAATAGATAGCTAGTGGGAAGCAGCCGCATAGCACAGGGAGATCAGCTCGGTGCTTTGTGACCACCTAGAGGGGTGGGATAGGGAGTGTGGGAGGGAGGGAGATGCAAGAGGGAAGAGATATGGGAACATATGTATATGTATAACTGATTCACTTTGTTATAAAGCAGAAACTAACACACCATTGTAAAGCAATTATACTTCAATAAAGATGTTTAAAAAAAAATTTAAAAAGATAAGGTGACCATAGGTGTGTGGGTTTATCTCTGGGCTTTCTATCCTGTTCCATTGATCTATATTTCTTTTTTTTTGTGTCAGTACCATACTGTGTTGATTACTGTAGCTTTGTAGTGTAGTCTGAAGTCAGGGAGCCTGATTCCTCCAGCTCTGTTTTTCTTTCTCAAGATTGCTTTGGCTATTTGGGGTCTTTTGTGTTTCCATACAAATTGTGAAATTTTTTGTTCTAGTTCTGTGAAAAATGCCAGTGGTAGTTTGATAGGGATTGCATTGAATCTGTAGATTGCTTTGGGTAGTAGAGTCACTTTCAAAATGCTGATTCTCCCAATCCAAGAACATGGTATATCTCTCCATCTATTTGTATCATCTTTCATTTCTTTCATCAGTGTCTTATAATTTTCTGCATGCAGGGCGTTTGGCTCCTAAGGAAGGTTTATTCCTAGATATTTTATTCTTTTTGTTGCAATGGTAAATGGGAGTGTTTTCTTAATTTCACTTTCAGATTTTTCATCATTAGTGTATAGGAATGCAAGAGATTTCTGTGCATTAATTTTGTAGCCTGCTACTTTACCAAATTCATTGATTAGCTCTAGTAGTTTTCTGGTAGCATCTTTAGGATTGTCTATGTGTAGAATCATGTCATCTGCAAACAGTAACAGCTTTACTTCTTCTTTTCCAATTTGGATTCCTTTTATTTCTTCTTCTTCTCTGATTGCTGTGGCTAAAACTGCCAAAACTATTTTGAAAAATAGTGGTGAGAGTGGGCAACCTTGTCTTGTTCCTGATCTTAGTGGAAATGGTTTCAGTTTTTCACCATTGAGGACGATGTTGGCTGTGGGCTTGTCATATATGGCCTTTATTATGTTGAGGAAAGTTCCCTCTATGCCTACTTTCTGCAGGGTTTTTATCATAAATGGGTGTTGAGTTTTGTCGAAAGCTTTCTCTGCATCTATTGAGATGATCATATGGTTTTTCTCCTTCAATTTGTTAATGTGGTGTATCACATTGATTGATTTGCGTATATTGAAGAATCCTTGCATTCCTGGGATAAACCCCACTTACTCATAGTGTATGAACCTTTTAATGTGCTGTTGGATACTGATTGCTAGTATTTTGTTGAGGATTTTTGCATCTATGTTCATCAGTGATATTGGCCTGCAGTTTTCTTTCTTTGTGACATCTTTGTCTGGTTTTGGTATCAGAGTGATGGTGGCCTTGTAGAATGAGTTTGGGAGTGTTCCTCCCTCTGCTATATTTTGGAAGAGTTTGAGAAGGATAGGTGTTAGCTCTTCTCTATGTTTGATAGAATTCGCCTGTAAAGCCCTCTGGTCCTGAGCTTTTGTTTGTTGGAAGATTTTTAATCACAGTTTCAATTTCAGTGCTTGTGATTGGTCTGTTCATATTTTCTATTTCTTCCTGGTTCAGTCTCGGAAGGTCATGCATTTCTAAGAATTTGTCCATTTCTTCCAGGTTGTCCATTTTATTGGCATAGAGTTGCTTATAGTAATTTCTCATGATCCTTTGTATTTCTGCAGTGTCAGTTGTTACTTTTCCTTTTTCATTTTTAGTTCTATTGATTTGAGTCTTCTTCCTTTTGTTCTTGATGAGTCTGGCTAATTTTTTATCAATTTTGTTTATCTTCTCAAAGAACCAGCTTTTAGTTTTATTGATTTTTGCTATTGTTTCCCTCATTTCTTTTTCATTTACTTCTCATCTGATCTTTATGATTTCTTTCCTTCTGCTAACTTTGGGGTTTTTTGTTCTTCTTTCTCTAATTGCTTTAGGTGTAAGGTTAGGTTGTTTATTTGAGATGTTTCTTGGGTCTTAAGGTAGGATTTTATTGCTATAAACTTCCCTCTTAGAACTGCTTTTGCTGCATCCCATAGGTTTTGGGTCATTGTGTTTTCATTGTCATTTGTTTCTAGGTATTTTTTGATTTCCTCTTTGATTTCTTCAGTGATCTCTTGGTTATTAAGTAGTGTGTTGTTTAGCCTCCATGTGTTTGTATTTCTTACAGATTTTTTCATGTAATTGATATCTAGTCTCATAGCATTGTGGTCAGAAAAGATACTTGATACGATTTCAATTTTCTTAAATTTACCAAGGCTTGATTTGTGACCCAAGATATGATCTATCCTGGAGAATGGTCCATGAGCACTTGAGAAGAATGTGTATTCTGTTGTTTTTGGATGGAATGTCCTATAAATATCAATTAAGTCCACCTTGTTTAATGTATCATTTAAAGATTGTGTTCCTTATTTATTTTCATTTTGGATGAGTTGTCCATTGGTGAAAGTAGGGTGTTACAGTCCCCTACTATGATTGTGTTACTGTCAATTTCCCCTTTTATGGCTGTTAGCATTTGCCTTATGTATTGAAGTGCTCCTATTTTGGGTGCATAAATATTTACAATTGTTATATCTTCTTCTTGGATTGATCCCTTGATCTTTATGTAGTGTCCTTCTTTGTCTCTTGTAATAGTCTTTGTTTTAAAGTCTATTTTGTCTGATATGAGAATTGCTACTCCAGCTTTCTTTTGATTTCCATTTGCATGGAATATGTTTTTTTCCATCCCCTCACTTTCAGTCTGTATGTGTCCCTAGGTCTGAAGTGGGTCTGTTGTAGACAGCATATATATGGGTCTTGTTTTTGTATCCATTCAGCCAATCTATGTCTTTTGGTTGGAGCATTTAATCCATTTACATTTAAGGTAATTATCGATATGTATGTTCCTATTACCATTTTCTTAATTGTTTTGGGTTTATTATTGTAGGTCTTTTCCTTCTCTTGTGTTTCTTGCCTAGAGAAGTTCCTTTAGCATTTGTTGTAAAGCTGGTTTGGTGGTGCTGAATTCTCTTAGCTTTAGCTTGTCTGTAAAGGTTTTAATTTCTCCGTCAAATCTGAATGAGATCCTTGCTGGGTAGAGTAATCTTGGTTGTACGTTTTTCTCCTTCATCACTTTAAGTATGTCCGGTCACTCCCTTCTGGCTTGCAGAGTTTCTGCTGAAAGATCAGCTCTTAACCTTATGGGGATTCCCTTATGTGTTATTTGTTGTTTTTCCCTTGCTCCTTTTAATATTTGTTCTTTGTATTTAATTTTTGATAGTTTGATTAATATGTGTCTTGGCGTGTCTCTCCTTGGATTTGTCCTGTATGGGACTCTCTACACTTCCTGGACTTGATTAACTATTTCCTTTCCCATATTAGGGAAGTTTTCAACTATAATCTCTTCAAATATTTTCTCAGTCCCTTTCTTTTTCTCTTCTTCTTCTGGGACCCCTATAACTCGAATGTTGGTGCATTTAATGTTGTCCCAGAGGTCTCTGAGACTGTCCTCAATTCTTTTCATTTCTTTTTCTTTATTCTGCTCTGCAGTAGTTATTTCCACTATTTTATCTTCCAGGTCACTTATCCCTTCTTCTGCCTCAGTTATTCTGCTATTGATCCCTTCTAGAGAATTTTTAATTTAATTTATTGTGTTCTTCATCACTGTTTGTTTGCTCTTTTGTTCTTCTAGGTCCTTGTTAAACGTTTCTTGTATTCTCTCCATTTTACTTCCAAGATTTTGGATCATCTTTACTATCATTATTCTGAATTCTTTTTCAGGTACACTGCCTATTTCCTCTTCATTTGTTAGGTCTGGTGGGTTTTTGCCTTTCTACTTCATCTGCTGTGTGTTTCTCTGTCTTCTCATTTTGCTTAACTTACTGTGTTTGGTGTCTCCTTTTTGCAGGCTGCATGTTTGTAGTTCCTGTTGTTTTTGGTATCTGTCCCCAGTGGCTAAGGTTGGTTCAGTGGGTTGTGTAGGCTTCCTGGTGGAGTGGAGTAATGCCTGTGTCTGGTGGATGAGGCTGGGTCTTGTCTTTCTGGTGGGCAGGTCCACGTCTGGTGGTGTGTTTTGGGGTGTCTGTGGCCTTATTATGATTTCAGGCAGCCTCTCTGCTAATGTATGGGGTTGTGTTCCTATCTTGCTAGTTGTTTGGCATAGGGTGTCCAGCACTGTATCTTGCTGGTCGTTGAGTGGAGCTGGGTCTTGCCATTGAGATCGAGATCTCTGGGAGATTTTCGCCTTTTGATATTACGTGGAGCTGGGAGGTCTCCTGTGGATCAGTGTCCTGAACTTGGCTCTCCCACCTCAGGGGCACAGCCCTGATGCCTGGCTGGAGCCCCAAGAGCCTGTCCTCCACATGGGTCAGAATAAAAGGGAGAAAAAAAAGAAAGAAAGAAAGAAGAAGATAAAATAAAATAAAATAAAAAAGTTATTAAAATAAAAGATAAAACATAATTATTAAGAAAAATTTTTTTTAAGTAATAAAAAAAAAACGGACAGACAGAACCCTAGGACAAGTGGTAAAAGCAAAGCTATACAGACAAAATCACACACAGCAGCATACACATACACACTCACAAATAGAGAAAAAGGGGAAAAAAATATTTATATCATTGCTCCCAAAATCCACCTCCTCATTTTGGGATGATATGTTGTCTATTCAGGTATTTCACAGATGCAGGGTACATCAAGTTGATTGTGGACATTTAATCCGCTGCTCCTGATTCTGGTGGGAGAGATTTCCCTTTCTTTTCTTTGTTCGCCCAGCTCCCAGGGTTCACCTTTGGATTTGGCCCCGCCTCTGCGTGTAGGTCGCCTGAGGGCGTCTGTTCTTCACTCAGACAGGATGGGGTTAAAGGAGCAGCTGATTCGGGGGCTCTGGCTCACTCAGGCTGGGGGTGGGAGGGGTACGGATGCGGGGCGAGCCTGCGGTGGCAGAGGCCAGCATGACGTTGCAACAGCCTGAGGTGCAACGTGCATTCTCCCGGGGAAGTTGTCCCTGGATCACGGGACCATGGTAGTGGCGGGCTGCACAGGCTCCCGGGAGGGGAGGTGTAGAAAGTGACCTGTGCTCGCACACAGGCTTCTTGGTGGCTCAGCAGCAGCCTTAGCATCTCATGCCCGTCTCTGGTGTCCACGCTGATAGCCACGCCTCGCGTCCATCTCTGGAGCTCCTTTAAGCGGTGCTCTTAATCCCCCCTCCTCGCGCACCAGGAAACCAAGAGGCAAGAAAAAGTCTCTTGCCTCTTCGGCAGCTCCAGACTTTTTCCCGGACTCCCTCCCAGCTAGCTGTGGCACACTAGCCCCCTTCAGGCTGTGTTCACCCCGCCAACCCCAGTCTTCTCCCTGGGATCTGACCTCTGAAGCCGGAGCCTCAGCTCCCAGCCCCCACCCGCCCTGGCGGGTGAGCAGACAAGCCTCTCAGGCTGGTGAGTGCTGGTCGGCACTGATCCTCTGTGCGGGAATCTCTCTGCTTTGCCTTCTGCACCTCTGTTGCTGTCGTCTCTTCCATGGCTCCAAAGCTTCTCCCCCCACCCACCCCCGTCTCCACAAGTGAAGGGGCTTCCTAGTGTGCGGAAACCTTTCCTCCTACACAGCTTCCTCCCACTTGTGCAGGTCCCGTCCCTATTCTTTTGTCTCCGTTTTTTCTTTTTTCTTTTGCCCTACCCAGGTACATGGGGAGTTTCTTGCCTTTTGGGAGGTCTGAGGTGTTCTGCCAGCGTTCAGTAGGTGTTCTGTAGGAGTTGTTCCACATGTAGATATATTTCTGATGTATTTGTGGGGAGGAAGGTGATCTCCGTGTCTTACTCTTCTGCCATCTTGAAGCTCCTCCCTCTTTCCTGTCTTCTTAAAAGTCTTTCTGTTTAACCTTGTCACCCTCTGAACATGTTCAGGTTTCTTCCTTGATAAAAACAAACAACAGTAAAAAATCATTTTCTTTAATTCTTCATCCCTCATTATAGTTACCCTCTTATCACTTTACTTTCTTCTCAAATGAGTCTATGTACCCTATGTCCCTACTTTCTCACCTCCCATTTAGTCTTTAACCCACTGTCATCTGGCTTCTGCCCTAATTAATTGAAATTGCATTAGCAAAGGTTACTAATGATTTCTTCATAGCCAAATATAATAGACATTTTCAGATTTTATCTTACTTGACCTATCTGCTGCATTTAATATTGTTGTCCATAACACCTTTTTTTCTGGATTTTTTTAAAGTTAAAGATAATACCTGCTCATTGTAAAAAATATAAATAGTATAGGAAAACTTACAAAAGGAAATAATGCCTCTCCACATGCAGAGATAACCAGTGTTTACATCTGGTGAACTTTTCACTCAACTGTATGTTGTGGATGTAGTATTCCATTGTATATGTATACTATAGTTGATATAACCTGTTTGTTATTGATGGACATTTAGGTTTTTTCCTCAAATTTTAATGTTTAAAAATTGCTCAAATGAAATTCATGAACATAGACCTTTGAGGATTATTGCCCTCACCTTGAAACTTTACTCTCTCCACTGTGTTTCTGTGACTCTTACTTAATTTTCTGATACTGGTCTAGCTCTTACCACTCTGGCTAATTTTCTGAAGCTTTACTTTCTCTGCCAGCCCCTTGTGTGTTGTTGTTAAATTGGATCCAGTGCTCAAACCTTTTTTCATTTGAAATCTTCCCCAAGGTAATTTAATTTTTTCTCATGACTTTAGCCATCACTCAGTGACTGCCAATCCTATATCTCTAACTCAGGTCACATTCCAGAGTGCTAACACCGATACATCCAATTTCCTACATGTGGATTCACTCACATGTTTCAAACTTTATGTATCCAATACTGAACCCAGACCTTTTCTCAAAGTCTATGCCATTTCCTATATTACCCAGTCATTGGCATTGCCTTGTATCTAGTCTCACAAACCAGAACTTTACCCTAGATTCCTTTCTCTTCCTCACCCTTTGTATCTCACTGATCGTTAATTTCAGTAGCATCTCCTAAACATGTCTCATGTATTTCCCCCTCTTTTCATTCATTATACCACTATTTTTAGTTCAGACTCATTTTATATCTATGAATACTTGAATGAATCTCATTGTCTTCAGCTGGTAAGAAATTGTCTCTTAAGCACTCAAACGTGACTATATCACTCTCTGGCTTAAAATAGTCCACACCTCCCCATTAGATTCACTGTAAGTCCCATAGAATAAATCCCAACCTCAGCATTGCATCCAAATCCTTTGTGAATTGGTCTTTGCCTGTTTTTCTAGATGATGTCAGGACTAGGTCTCAAGGAACTGTAATTAGAATGGATTATGCTATTCTAAGTGTACAGTAGCAGAAAAAACCAGCAAGTTGAATATGAAATAAAGTCATTAAGGGCTTTTGATGATCGAGTCTGGGAAACAATGATATTTGACAGACCTTTAGGGTAGCAGTAAGAATGAAAATGACACAAATACCTAAGAGGAACTGGGCAGAACTGAAGAGGAAGGAGAATAAGATAACACAACAAATCAAACCCAAGAAACTATTACCAAGAGTCACTGTAAAATCTGTGGCATTGAGCTTATGATGGGTAGGTATGTTAGGGTGACTTAAAGGGTCAAAGTCAAGATGGAGACTGACAGAAAAATCTGTGATATGTCTGATCATCTTTCTCTTCAGACTTTGCTAGCTTCCTAACAAGTATAGGACAAAATCCAAGATGTTAAAATGACCTAAGAAAGCCTCTATGATCAGGCTATTTAATTCCTATGCAGCCTTACCTCCTGCTGCTACCCTCTTTCACTTTAGGCTCCATCAACACTAAATACATGGTGCTCTTTCAGATTTCTCTGTTTTTTCACATATTGTTTCTTCTGCCTGGAATGTCTGTCATTTCCTCATTTCCCGGGTGAACTCCTATTTATCCTTCAAAATCCTGTACTGACATCACCAACTCCAGGAGGCTTCTGTGAATGCCCCTTTTTCACAGAGTTACCCCTGCATCAATCCATTCATTCGTTTGTTTATTATTGAGCAAATACTTACTGAGTACTTAGTGTGGGCCAGTTGCCATGTTAGGTCCTGGGAACACCATGGTGATAAGACAGATCAAACGTGACCTTTAACCCTTCTTAGCCTTATATTTAGCAATGAATACACACATGCATACACACACACACACACACATGCATGCACACACACAAACACACACATCCAAATAGTCAAATAAAAAAAATAATCCTCAATTTTCTAAGTGCTACGAATAAAAGAAACAAGGAACTGTGATACAGAATAATGACTATACGGGATAGATACAGAGGCAACATAATATAAGGTTGAGCCATGTGAATTTGCTGGTATTTGACTTTTTTTCTGTATAATTGGTGATTTTATATAGTTCCACCTAATAATTTCCTTTCTGAGGAATTGACCTCTAAACTGAGGCATGAAGATGAGGTAGAACTGGCCATGGTGGCTAAGCTTGGAGCTTAACATGTTCCAGAAACCAAGAGAAGATTGGAAAAGATAGAATTGAGAAAAGGAGTGAATAACACTCAATGAAATGTAAGAGCAATAAGCAGGACAGATCATACAGGATCTTTATAGGAGTGTGGATCTAATTCTCATTAAAATCTAAAGCCATTGGAGTATTTTAAGATCCTTCTGATTTCAGTGTGGGATTGGAATGGAAGAGAGTAAGAGTAAATATAGGGCTGTCAATTAAGAGTTTGAGGGACTTCCCTGGTGGCTCAGTGGTTAAGAATCCGCCTGCCAATGCAGGGGACACAGGTTTGATCCCTGGTCCGGGAAGATCCCACATGCCGCAGAGCAACTAAGCCCATGCACCACAACTACTGAGCCTGCGCTCTAGAGCCCACGAGCAACAACTACTGAAGCCCACACACGTAGAGCCTGTGCTGTGCAAGAAGAGAAGCCACCGTAATGAGAAGCCCGCACACTGCAACGAAGAGTAGCCCTCGCTCGCCGCAACTAGAGAAAGCCCGCACACAGCAACAAAGACCCAACACAGCCATAAATAAATAAATAAGAGGTTGATATAAGGAGGCAATATAATGTTGTGTTAGGTGTGCAGGGTTTGGCGTCAGGCTGCCTTGATTTAAATCCTGGTTTTGCAATTTGCCATTTTTTATGTTACTTTATGCAAGTACTCTTTACTCAAATTCTCTAAGCCTCAGTTTCTTCATCTGTATAACAGGGATAATAATAGGATCAACTTCGTAGGGTTAGTCTGGAGACTGAATGAGATAACCCACTGCACAACACTAAGCAGTCCCTGGCAGATAATAAACAATAGATACTAGAGATTAATAGTCCAAATGAAAAATGACAGTACCTGGACTATGTCGATGACAGTATATTTGGAGAGAAGTGAATGGACATGAGACCTATTGTTGTGGGGGTTTAAACAGCAGGATTTAGTATGAACTGGATGTGAGAATTGAGGGAGAAGGATTTTTCAGGTATGACTCCTAGGTTTCTGTCAAAGAGTGGAGTGGATTGTGCTGCACTCTACTAAAATGGATAAGGTCTGCCTGGTATAGAATTTAGCTATAGAAATTCCTCTCTCTCTTTATACCATATAAGGCAGAAAGAAAGAAAGAAAAAAGGTAATTATCATACAATAGAAAAGGAAATAGTTATTTAAAAAATTTAGATAACAGAACCTTACATGAGATATAAAAAACACTTTATATTATATTCATACCACAACGTCTAAAACATGCAAAAATCTTGTGTGTATATTTTTTTTCTCAAGGTCTAAGATTTTGGAAATCTTTCTACTGTACTATGTGATAGACAGTGACCAATTAAACTTATGTGCTTACTTTGTCTTATATTAAAGGTGTTTTGTAATCATTCCATCTGCTTCTCTCACAGAATGGAGCCCACTTGGTATACTAGCAGATGAAGAATTTAAGGAGGATGTCTATCTTTATTCTCTTTAGCAACTGAGAGTCGGCTCTGGGAACCATCAGGCACCATGGGGAAGCGGGACAATCGGGTGGCCTATATGAATCCTATAGCAATGGCCAGATGGAGGGGCCCATCTCAATCTGCAGGCCCAACAATACAAGATTATCTGAATCGACCAAGGCCCACCTGGGAAGAAGTGAAGAAACAATTAGAAAATAAAAAGAAAGGCTCCAAGGCATTAGCTGAATTTGAAGAAAAAATGAATGAGAATTGGAAGAAGGAACTAGAAAAAAGCAGAGAGAAATTATTAAGTGGAAATGAGAGCTCATCCAAAAAAAGAGAAAGAAAGAAAAAGAAAAAGAAGAAATCTTGTCAGTCTTCATCTTCTTCTACATCATGCTCTGATTCTTCAAGCAGTTCTTCAGATTCTGAGGATGAGGAAAAGAAACAAGGAAAAAAGAGAAAGAAAAAGAAGAACCGTTCATACAAATCATCAGAAAGCTCTACATGTGAATCTGAATCAGAGAGCAAAGAATCTGTAAAAAAGAAAAAGAAGTCAAAGGATGAAACAGAGAAAGAAAAGTATATTAGAAGTCTCAGCAAAAAAAGAAAGAAGACTTGTCCTGAGGATAAACCTTTATCATTGGAGTCCTCATCAGAATCAGATTATGAAGAGGAGGTGCAAGCAAAAAAGAAGAGAAGACGTGAAGAGCGAGAAAAAGCAACGGAAAAAGCAAAGAAGAAGAAGAAGAAACAGCACAAAAAACATAGTAAGAAGAAGAAAAAGAAGTCAGGTTCAAACCACAAGTCCGGATAATATCAAGAAAAAAAGCAAGATTCCCCTATTGAAAAAAGAAAGGTGTAAAGGAAACTTCAACTGTGAATGTTAGGGCATATTTACCAAAATGCATGAGTTTCCCTGTGTTAGTAGAATTATTCCTGGACTTTGAGTTGCCAGTCAAATGCTACTGTGCCAGAAAGGGCCATAATTGTTGCCTGCAGCTTAAATGTAGGATTTTGGGGTTTTTTGTGTGTTTTTCCCTCCACTGGCTAATTCTTCTGAGAGCTAAAACCGTGTTGTCATACTAGTGGTTAAAATGTTTGGAATTAAAGTAAAATGTTTCAGATGATAAATAATTTTGACCAAACAGTGGATCTAATGTTAAAAGTATCTAATTTGGTTACATCTTTAAAATATAATCAGAAATAGCCAGGCAACAATAGCTGACATTTTTGAAGCATGGACTTAACATTGTCTCAAAATACTTACTTTTGAAGATTAAAAGTTTATTTTATTTTTCTTTTCTCCTTAATGAACTTTTGTTTACATGGGGAAAGGGTTTGTGGGGGAAAAAGAATTTGCTCTCACTTTGGCGAGCTGAATAGTGTGCCTTTGATCCTTATACATCCTATTTTTGCCAGTGCAGCAGCCATTCTTTTCTTACTTAGTAATGTATGCTGTTTCACGTGAACAAGAAAGACAGCAATTTACAGTATATGTAAGGCCCCAGTTTTATGAAATTTACCTCCATTTCGACAGTACTGAATAATATTTAGTGTTAGAATGTTACATGATTTGAATTAACTTTGATACCCTTTGGAGGGGAATAATTTTAAATAGACCCTGGTATTTTTTGATTAATAAAGATTCTGACATATTTTGCATGCTATATACTATTAAGTTTTGATTATCCAGAGATATTCTATATAACCAGTAATCCTTTTTTATATGATTTATGCTTAGGATACAAGTTTCAAGTTTGTAATTTCTTAATCTTACTATATTAATGTCATGACTGTGTTTAATTGCACACTTGCCAAAATATTTAGCATGTAAAAAGAAGGTTTTTAAAAAATATTTAATGCCTTCATATTGAAGCTGGTTTACTGTAAGCAAGTTGAGTGCCAGACCTCTAGTACGCTGTATGTCTTGTTACATAAAACTACTGCCAAAACCTTAGCAAGTATGCTGTTTAAAAATTTCTTGTCTTAAGCATTAATATTGAATTAAAATAGGAGTTAAATTTAGGAGATTATAATCCTTCTGTTTCACATTTTACTAACATTTGGAGTTTGTTGCCTCGTGTTTGTTGCTGAATCACGTTTACCACTATGCTGAAATAAGTTGAAATTTATTTTTACTCTACATTTTTTATATCAGAGTAATATGAATTATAAATTGATGTCTAACAAAAACACCTGTTACAGAGGATGTGCTAATTGTAATGTCATATGTACAAAGTATTTTAGCATGAGGAGAGAATAAATAGCTATTTTTTTAAATAGCTGATTTCATGTCAGCTCCCTTGAATCACAAGTAAAATTATTATAAAGATAGAAAACATCTGGTAGATAAATAACATATTGGGTCCCCAAATTTTTGCAGTGCATACCCCGGAATCTCTCAGTAACATTCTTGGACCATTA
The DNA here is from genome assembly GCF_028021215.1 of Eschrichtius robustus. Taxonomy (NCBI): domain Eukaryota; kingdom Metazoa; phylum Chordata; class Mammalia; order Artiodactyla; family Eschrichtiidae; genus Eschrichtius; species Eschrichtius robustus. Next base: position 83,181,440 of record NC_090845.1, read on the forward strand.
TAAATGTAATGCCTTGTTAGGTCACATTGAAGCTTCATAACTTTAGCTGTTTCCTAAAATATATGTCTATATGCTGATAAAAACTATTGTATTTAAGAGATATTTTCTATCCATGTAGAGTTTTTCAAAAATTGTTTTTCATTAAAATATGAAAAAAAGCTTATATTATTTGTAGAATGTGGCAAAGACATTAACAGCTATCAAATATCTATGTGCCCCCATTCACTTCCCAGCCCCTTGTAGTTAGGCAATGCCATTTATTACTTCTAGCAGAGGGATTACAGAGAGATTATAAACAGAAGTGATGTGTCGTTTCAATACCGGAGCAGTAAAAAGTCCTGCGTGACCCTCCAGCTCTCTTTACCTGCCATGAGGACCTGAAAGCAGTGTCCTCCAAGTAGTGTACCTACAAGATGGATGCAACCTGTATCTCTAAGTTGCTATTTGTAAGGGGCCTGCCCTGGAGAGCTGATGGACTTACAGTGAATGTTCTGAGTGTGAGAAATAAATTGCTATGTGTTAAGCTACTGAGATTTGGGGTCTTTTTTATTACCACAGCAATCACCTATCCTACTCTAAGTAGTAACATAGAACTCTAGAATGTCTGTTTCATTATTTACATAAAATAATTCATGTATTTTCTATCACATCTTTGTGTAATCAGCAGAATGATTCAGAGGTGATCATTTATTCCATAGCAGAAGTAAATGTTATTTAATAAAATAACATTGGTTTTTATGTAATGACTGAAGAAGAGGGTGGTCTAGCATATTTCATACTTATCAGCAATGCTGACTGTCTAGGAAGTAAAATTACTTCATTATTCCTCTGATTATGGCCAAAACAATCTTCCAGTAAGGGTTTTAGGAAGGCAATTTTAAAAGCACTCATGGGAACTCAATCAAGAACAGGGATGCTATTTTTTAGATGTAAGTATAGACGATGGTAGAGAAAAGTGATATGGAAATATGTAAAGGACAATAGACTAAGTAGATATAGGTGAACATTTAATATGTAGCCTCCAGACTGAAAGCAAAATAACTTATCCTTTATGTGAAAAGCACTAAAGTTCTTATTAGTGATGTGCTTTATGTGATTCATAAGGATAGCTTTAGCCATAATATTCAACTAACTGTGGGAAGGGAAGCAGTGGGAAAGTCAATAAGAAAGTAGACAGGAGAGGGGGAAGATCAGTACAATCTAGATTAGGAATGTAATTGCAAGCACAAAAAGAAGAGTTTGAAAGATCTCAGGCTGAAAATAAAGGATTAGATTGGAGATAAGGAGAATGAATAGAATTGGGGGTTCTGGTTTTATATCGTGATAGTTTCTTTGTCTATTATAAATTTATCTTGAGAAAGTTTCACCTTTGACATTGTGATTCTGTAGTCATTTTCCGTTTGACCATATTTATTTTACCAAAAAAAGAAGTGTTTAATTTGTGATGTAGATTTGAAGCTACTTCATGACTCATGAAAATTGTAGTCAAATATTCAAACATACCCATGTACTTTAGAGCTGCAAATAAGATGTGTTATTTCTAGTCCTTCCTGAGCCACAAATAAGATGTGTTCTTTCTTCAGGTGACTCTATCACTTTTATTTGACTCTTTCATTACACACCTCAATCTACCTTGTATTATGTATATTGTGTATCTATGGACTCAAGTTGTTAAGAGCGCTGGCTCTTGGCTAAGCACTACGTTAAAATTCTCACCCTGCCATTTCTTGATGTGTGACCCTATGTAAGTTAATTCACCTTTTATGTGTCTGTTTCCTCAGATAAAAATCAGAAAAATAACAGTATCTATCTCTATGGTTGCTATGAGAATAAAACAAAATAATATTTAAAGCATTTAACACAGTTCTTGGAACATAGCAAATACTCAGTGAATGCTATCTCTTCTTTTCCCTCCTCTTCCTATCATCATCATCATCATCATCACCATTATTATTATATCATCATTTCCCTTTCTGCACTGTAACCTCCTGAAAGGTAAAGGCGGTTTCATCTTTTATCTCTTGCAATGATGGTACACAGCATTTTGCACATGATAGGTGCCTTGTGATTTTCATTAAATTGAATTAGTTGGTCAGGCCCTGGGAAAAAGGAGAATCTGAATAAATCCAATGTACCAATGCTATGTATAAGCTCCCTGACTCACTTTTTAAACAGTTTATTGAGATATAATTCACATGCCATACAATTCACATTTTAAAAATATGTGGTTCGGTTTTTTTAGTATACTCACAGATATATGCAAGTGTAACCACAATCAATGTTAGGACATTTTAATCACCTCAAAAAAGAAACTCCATATCTTATCCTCCCCACCACCCCCCAGCCTCCACATACTTTCCGTCTCTATAGATCTTATATAAGAGGAATTATACAATATGTGGTCTTTTGTGGCCGACTTCTTTAACTTAGCATAATACTTTCAAAGTTCATGTGTTTTGTAATATGTATCAAGGACATTTATACCAAGATAAAATGAAAGAAAATCTAGTGCATCTTACCAAATTTCTGCTAGAACCAGAAGAAATGCCACTTTCCATACATAGATATGCTGGGCATCATTAATCTGACTTGCACTTCTTTATTTTTTGCTATTTTTATTCTTTTCCATTATGGCTTATCATAGGATATTGAATATAGTTCTCTGTGCTATCAAGTAGGACCTTGTTGTTTATCCATTCTTTATATAAAAGCTTACATCTGCTAACCCCAGCCTCCCACTCCATCTCTCCCCCAGCCCCCTCCCCCTTGGCAACCACAAGTCTGTTCTCTATGTCTGTGATTCTGTTTCTGTTTCATAGATGGGTTCGTTTGTATCATATTTTAGATTCCACATATAAGTGATATCATATGATATGTGCCTTTCTCTTTCTGACTTATTTCACTTGGTGTGATAATCTCCAGGTCCATCCGTGTTGCTGCAAATGGCATTGTTTCATTCTTTTTTTATGGCTGAGTAATATTCCATGTATATATGTACCACATCTTTATCCATTCTTCTGTCGATGGACATTTAGGTTGTTTCCATGTCTTGGCTATTGTGAATAGTGCTGATTTGCACTTCTTTAAAATCCTGATTATACAGCAAGCTACTTGAGGGATTGTGTTTTCCAGATGTAAAAATGTTCAAATAAGTATTCATAAGAAGAAATTGGATCAATTTTTATGATGGAGGCTGATAATATTAACACAACACAAGTATGATTCTGTGCTCAGAAACTTGCCAAGAGCAGAACTGTTTTAAGGATAGCTTGGATATGCTAATATTCCCTCCAATAAGCTACTATGACTGGTATAATTCAGAACTCTATATATGGTATTTTCAGATGTCTTTTCTCAGAAGCTGTTTACAAAAATTAATCATATTGCCATGATAAATCATCTTATTGCTAGTTATTTTTAACATCTTGTTTCCCACGTGGAGAAAGTAAACCTTTTATTTTTTCCTTGAATTTAAGCTGAAATAAAGTTTATAGAATTATTTTATATGCCGAAAAATGATCACCCATTTTGCTATCTTACTGAGAACTCAAAATGCTATAGCTCTATGGAAACTAATGAAATATAAATAGAAACTAACTTATTAACCATTAAAATAACCATTTGTATCACTTTAAATGGTTACATTATCATCAAATATTTGTATGAACTTTATTTTTCAAAAAAATCTTGATCAAATGTTTTTAGCAATAATACTATCTAAGAATGAATGGTTAAAATATGATCTTGTAAAATCCAGGTTATTCTCCACACAAGAAGAAAAACCTGGGTGGTTTGAGAGTCTCTGCATTTGGTTTGTACATCCTGCTCTGTGACAGGCCTGCCGACCATGAGGTTAGTATTCCCACCATTCAGGCTATTCCCTGATGTTTTTAGACTCTGTGGAATTACATCAAAGAGCTTCAGATAATAATGCTGACAACTCAGGAAAGCATTCATTCATTCATTCATTCATTATTTTACTTATGGAGTCTGACTATACGTAGTACTTTCATGAAAAGCCTGTTTCACAGAAATAATTAAAGGATATCTTCAAAAACTTTTAGTTGATAATAAAAATTAAAGATTTTGAATAAATAAATAAAAAAATAAAAGTTTTGAACCCTGTTCCCCATCTTGTTTCCTTTGATAGCATTGTATCAACCTCTTACAGGATTCAAGTACATAGTGCGGCCAAAGGACCCACCCACCCCACATTCTTTGAAGGACTACTGTAGGCAATAAAGTCTCCCACCAAGGGAACTTTGCATTAACTCCTCCCCAACCTCATGGCAGGATTGTTGTTGCATATGTTTAAAATAAGTACTTATGTACTTCTTTGTTTCTGGACTTGAAAACCCCTTTTCATATTAGTATTTCTAAGTCTTTTCTATACACAGACAACTGCAGCTGTCTGTTGATAGCCATGAGACTACCTTCCTCCCATCCCAGTTCAGAACCTAGGCCAGACCTCAACTGCCAATCATTTTACCTATGCATAGTTATTATATAGTTGACATTAAATGCTATGAAACAGGGGCTTGGTATAAGTTATTTGGTTTGGATTAGTCCATGTTGCAGCTTTTACCATAAACTTTATTTGCAAATTTAGGTGCAAAAACTTAATGCCAAATTTAGAGGCAGTACAGTGTGGAGATTAAGTGTGCAGGCCTTGGAGACAGACTGCCTCACAGAAGCCCTACAATTAAATGAGTTAATCCATGGAAATATTTAGGCTTTAAAACTCTCCAGCTTTTCAACCACTCCTATCATTTCCATTTCAAAAGCAACAGATATCCCTTTGCATCCCAATATAGCACCCCACTGCACCCCAAGTCTTAATACTACCTTGCCTCACATGTGTGTGTATATATCTACATCAATACATCACCAAAGTGCAAATAGTAAAATAAATTCCCTGTATTTTTTAAGAACTCATTTTCTCCTGTCTTCTCTTCATGAAACAGATTGTCTTCTTTCACAGAGGTAATTGTCTTTCTGTCTTTAGTGCCCCAAAACAAAATAACTTATTTTGTTATCAGTATATCTCACTTTCAACCCATCCACCCCACATTCTAATATTTATTCAATTAGTTTACCTAAAACTCTTTTAAAAGATGTATCCTATTTATTTCTTATACCAAACTTAACAAGATTAATTTAATTAACAAGATTAATTTATTAACAAGATTAATTTAATTAACAAGATTAATTTATCTAGATCTTCTTCAGATATAATCCACAGGAAGATGTTTTGCTTTGTTATAGCCTCTTTACTCAGATAAAGATTTTACCAGTATGACAAACAATAGAAAGTAAAGAACCATACGTTTTGTTTTTCTTTTAGTGTTAGTTATTTTGTTTGTTTGTTTGTTTATACTGTAGGTTCTTATTAGTCATCAATTTTATACAAATCATTGTATACATGTCAATCCCAATCGCCCAAGAACCGTATGTTTTAATCGCATTACATCCATCACAAACGAACAGGAGGGAAACCAGTGAATAAAATCCATGACCTAGTATAACTCAAAACAATCTCAATAATATGTCAGTACATAAAACAAGATAAAATAGAAAAATAAATATCAACCCACCAAATTTGAAACTTTAAAAAGACATATTTTTGCCATTAAGCAGTCACTTAATGACTGCTCAAGCCTGGTGGCCATATATTTCTAGGTATAACGAAGAATCCCATATGAATAATTTCTATAAGCCCAATAGTCCTTTGTAATATTGCATAAATCTTTAACAATCAAATTCTAAAAGACAATTGCAATTAAGCAACAAGACAAAAAATGATTACCTCCAAAATATATATCCATGTATATACACAAAAATTTTAGAAACTGCCTATAGATATCTGGCACATACCCACCCAGCCATAGATTGTAGGTTGTACCAAGAGCACTGCCTAGGGGATTGTATCAATCAGAGATGCAATCATTTAACAGAATGCACACACAAATTAGGATAATTTAAAAGGGTTTATTTATAAAAGGGTTTTTTACAAAGGTGTTGGCAGAATGTAGGAGAACCATATGAGATAGTGCAGTAACCTGGGGCTAATAATAATGAGCTGTTACAACTTATACACCTGAAGAGGTAAAAGTTGTGTATAGAAGACTGCCTTGAGTTGAGCATGGTCACCGTCAGCTTGAGCTGACATTTCAGAGAACAAATACCGTGATCTCACTTCTCTCTTTCTTTCTGATCTCCTGTCTTTGTTCCCCATTAGCTGTACTCAGCTGGAAATCAGAAGTCATGGGATCTCGTCAATATAGTCCAACATAAATCAGCCTCCTGGGGCACCAAGCCAGTTGAAAAAGGGTGGAGAGAACAGCTGCGGGGGCAAATGAAAGATAACCAGCACTGTACACTCCTTTGGCACCTCAGCATCCGTTCTTGACCTTCATCTGAGTAAAAATTTCATGTCTCCACTAATGGGTTGCATGAAGTCACACAAGCTACCATATCATTGCAGGGTGATGTCATTTTGATCACACTCCATGTAAAATATTAGCCACTACTGAGATTATTCATTAAAACAGTGGTGGAGTGTAGGGGAGAAGATAAAAGAACAAAAAACATAGTGCTGTATTTTTCTCCTCTGTGACTATTCATGAGGCTATATTGGTAACCACAGCTGCCTTTCCTCTCCCATTCTCTGCTCCCCTTACCCTCTGTCAGCACCTGGATGGATGAGGTTCTTCACCTGGTTGGGTGTAACAAACCTTCATTCCTGAATGATCTGAGTCCTGTGGTCCTGACTTTGTTGGGTTGTTGCAGTTTTCAGTTGATGAGGACAGTTGGGCAAGGGAGTAACAAGAGGCACAAGAGAGGGTGCCTCTTGTTACTCCCTTGCCCAGCTGTCAAGCCTCTAGATTCCAAGCATAATCCTCTTTGTCCCATTGTGTAGCAACAACTCAATTTCCCTCTAAAATTATAATCAATTACCTAATTCAATACAGTGGGTCCCTTCTTTGCATATTGGTTTAGGGGCATGAAGAGCTAAAAAAGAACCCATGAAGTAGTGCCAGCTTCCCACCCATCAGACCCATGACCTTGTTTCTTGGTGGAAATATTCCTCCCTTATACACTAGGATTTCCAAAACCGCCAAGCCCAAGATTGTGGGAATGGAAGCAAAAATTCTTCAAGTATATTATGAGCTGTAATTGTAGGAAGGACCACACCAACCCACCATTTAGTTCCTGGTTATGGGAGAAATTGCACTATTTACTGGCCACTGGTTTGAGGCATACACTGCATCCTTTAGGACAGCATCTTAAACTTGCATGTTGTTTTCTCCTATTTGTCATAAAAAAATTAATCTTCAGCAGATCACATAAGGCACATAATAAAACCAGTGAATTCTGTCAGTGTGAGTCCATAGCTCTAAAATGTATCCCTCAGCTAGAGATAATATTGTATGGGATACCATGGTAATTGATAAAGGCATTCTATAAGTCCATGAACAGTGATGCTGGCACAGTCTTTCCAGGCAGAGAAGGGAAATCCATATCCAGAATATGTGTCTATCCCATTGAGGACAAAGTGTTGCCTCCTTCATAAGAAGAGGTGTCTACTGTAATCAATCAGACACCAGATAGCCTGCTGGTCCATTGGAAATGATACCATATTTGGGGCTCAACGTTAGCCTCCGCTGTGAGCAGGTTGGTCATTCAAAAGTGGTGGTAGCCAAGTCAGCTCTGGCAATGGAAAGAACATATTGTTGAATCCATGCATAGCTTCTATCCCTGCCACCATGTATACTTTTACATGGGCCTATTGAATTAGCATCAAGGTGACTGCAGAAAGACGTTGACTAACCAAAAGAGCCAGTCATCTTGTCCATTTGATTATTGAGAGCTTCCTCTGATATGGATGCCCTTTGGTCGGTATTTGCATAGGCTACAAATATCTTCACACTCTTAGCTCATCTGAAGAAGTCTATTCAAATACCTCTCTACCTACTGTGACTTCCTTGTCACTGACTTCCCAGTTCTGATCTTTCCAAATCCCTAACCAACCTATTAGCCTTTGCTTATGAATTGATATAGATCCATATTTCAGGCCATCTCTCCTCCCACTGATGTGCAAAGTTATATATACTGCTGAATATTCTGACCACTGGAAGGATTTCCCTTCACCAGTGACTTTCACAGCCATTCCTTCTAGGTAGTATTGGCATACCATGCAGTTCCATCTGTAAATCAGGCCCAATGCTTTTTCCTCCTCATTAACTACTCATAAGGAACTCCTCAGAAAGTAATAGATGTGTTTGAGGGAGAGGTGGTAAAGCGGTATAACCGGATGTCGTGAGAATCTGAGATATCTGCTCATAAATTTTAATAAACTTTATCTGTAGAGCACTTTTAGGTTCATAGCAAAATTGACTAGAAAGAACAAAGAGTTCACATACACCCCCTTTCTCCACACACACATAGCCTCCCCCACTATCAACATTCAGCACCAGAGAGATACATTTGTTACAACTGATGAACCTACATTGATACATTATTATTACCCATACCCATTAGAGTATGCTCTTGGTGTTGTACAGTCTTTGGGTTTGGAAAAATGTATAATAACATGTATCCAACATTATAACATTATACAGAATAATTTTACTGCCTTAAAAATTATCTGTGCTCTGCCTATTTATTCCTTCTTCCCCCCAATTCCTGGCAACCACTGATCCTTCTACTGTCTCCATAGTTTTACCTTTTCCAGAATGTCATATTGTTGGAATCAGACAGTATGTAGACTTTTCAGAGTGGCTTCTTTCACTTAGTAATATGCATTTTAACTTTCCTCCCTGCCTTTTTTTGGTTTGACAGCTCATTTCTTTATAGTGCTGAATAATATTCCATTATCTGGATATACCACAGTTTATCCATTCACCTACTGAAGGACATCTTGATTGCTTTCAAGTTGTGGCAATTATGAATAAAGCTGCTATAAACATTCATATGTAATTTTTTGTGTGGACATAAGTTTTCAATTCATTTGGTTAAATACCAAGGAGCACAATTACTGGATCATCTGCTCGTAGTCTTTACATTTCCTTCCAGATCTGTTTAGGCCAGGTATATACTACTTCCATTTTATAATGAAATGAGGCTGTGACATCCAAATTCATTGTTGTGTGAATCAGATAACACCAGTTCATGATGAACAATAGTCTATTTTAGGGCCCATTCTTAACCCAGGATCTGTTTTGTTTGGTTTGGTTTTTAAATGGAAAGTTGAGTAGAGTAAGACATTTCTCCTAAACCAAAGTGTACTGTGCTATTATCTTTCCATTGGGGTTTGCCAGAGGCTCCATATAACATCTTTCTGCCACAGAAACTCCCCTTATCTTTGGGACCCCTGGTTCATAAAGCCTTAGTAGTAAAACATGTTACTCTACAGCCTGGAACTGATGGACAGCCCATTCTTTTCTAGAACCCAGTTAAAATTAGATTTACAGACTACCAATGGATCTGTCAGAGAAGCACAAATGTGTTTTATGTTACCTCCCAAATCCAAAGAGGACCACCAAGTGTTATGCCTATTTTTGTGTGTGAGTGTTAAAAGGTGAGGTAACTTGTCTCTCATTATGGAAGGAAATATCCCAATATACTCAAGACCACTGGACTCAGAAGCTTCACTAATATGGAAGGCCTTGAATTTTTGCATGGTTTATCTCCTACTCTCTGGCATTCATATGTCTTACTAATATATCTATGGCAGTGCTACTGAAATTGTTCCATGGACTCGTGTCAGTTCCTCAACTGTTTGTCATTTGTCTGCAACAAGGTGAATATAGAAATTGATAGAAATATTTAAAAACTTATATAGCAAGTTGACATACTTGCAATATCCAATCACATAAAGTTTTCTAATAATTTGTATTTATTATATTTTGCAAAAGTATCAGTCTTTGATGAAATGAAAAAATTAAATTAATACAAACTTTTTTAAAAATTGGAAATTAAAAAAGAAATGATCCTTTACCAGTGAAGTTTGATTAAAACTGATCTAGGGTGCTTGCTACTCCCTACTTGGTAGGTCCAATTAGCATAATGTCATCAATCTAATAGGCCAAAGTGATATTCTTCAGGTTGTCAAGATGATCAAAGCTCCTCTGGACTATATTATGATTGAGAGCAGGAGAGTTCACAGCCCTGAAGCAATATAGTAAATAATATATCACTGTCCATGCCATGCAAATGTAAACTGTTTCTGATATTCCTTACTGATTAGAAGGTAAAGGAAAGCATTTTACAGGTCAGTAGCTGCATACTAGATTCCAGGGGCTGTGTTGATTTGCTCCAGTAAATATACCACATTTGAAACCACAGCTGCAATTGGCATCACTCCCTGATTATTTGCAATAATCTACTGTCATTTTCCATGATCCATCTGGCTTTTTCATCAGCCAAAGTAGTGTGATAAATGGGAGTGTTATAGGAATCATTTCCCCTGCATCTCTAAAGTCTTTGATGGTGGCACTAATCTCTGCAAATTCTCCAAGGGCTTTTGGTTTGTTATCTTGGAAGAGGCCCCCACTTCACTTTTTCTAACATAATAGTCCTCCATGAAACTATTTTTCTACCATAATAGCCCTCCCACTTGACATATCACTTTACAACTCGATCAATTCTATAAAGTATTTCAACTTAACTCCAAGAGACAAGGAGATATTGTGAAATTCTGCTAGTTACTTAATATATCTATTCCCACTATATACTCTGCAACAAGAGAAATAACAGAAAAGGTCTACATTCCAAATGGATGTATTGTGAAATGGATGTGAGCCAAGATTCCATCTCACCTGATTTCACTTTGACCAGTGGACTATGGTGGCATTTTTGTCTCTAGTAGTCATCAACCTAAATTCCAGGTAAGTCGCTATTAATCCCCAGAAGGTCGGGATATTTTCCTTCCTCCAGTGCACAGTTACTTGGGTTCAGGTCTCACTAGAGAAGGATTGAGGGAGGGTTCATGGTGTAAGCTTGTGGCTACACTGCAGGGTCCCTGCTCAAAGGTTCAGAATTTGCACCTCAGTTGAAAGACTTTGACTCAATTATATTTGAGGATTTGGAGAAGAGGCCATGGAGTCCCATGATGGTGACTCAAGTTAGGCTTCTAACTTGATTTGGAATTTTTCTAACCTTTATCATCAACTAGCAACTTAGTAGCCTGCCAATAAATTTAATTGTAGGGAATCTGTGATCAATTGGTCATTGCCACAATTTGCTTTAGGTGAAAATGCTCTATCATTACATTCCTTGGTTTATTGAGAAATTGCACACGCCTTGTCTCTGATAGTTAAATATTGTCATATAACCTCTAACACACCAGGATCCCATTGTTCCCATTGATATCAGGGAACCTAAATCCACCACAACACCCCCTATTGTTATCTCTGACTTACAGAGTTCAGCTGTGACAAAGAACAAACCTGACTCCATATTGTATCTATTCCTTTATCTGTATGTAACCTTTGTGCTCTGTAGCCTGTGCCTGGTCATGCTGACTCTGCACCTTTGTGAAGGAATGTTGCCTGTAGCCTGAAATATACATAATATCCCTTTCTCAAGGCTCTGCCTCCCAGGCTTGACCTTTAAGAGTGTAACACTTTTAATTCATATAGAGATAAAAAGTTGCAGAACAGAGAATAACATTTGTCTTGTTGGAGGTTTACAGGAACTTTGTGACCAGACCTACATGGACAGCTGCAAGAAGAAAGGATTATCACATCTCCTCCAGGGTCTGACCGGCACCAAAAAGTTTACAACAACCAGCCACACCCCCTCCCCTTTTAGTATAAATGAAGCCTGAATTCTAACTCTGGAAAGATGGTTCTTTTGGACACTACTTCACCACCTTCTCCATCTGCTGGCTTTTTGAATAAAGTCACTATTCCTTGCCCCAACACCTCATTTCTTGATTTATTGGCCTGTTGTGTGGTGAGCAGTACAAGATTGGACTTGGTAACACAGCCACTACAGAGTTGAGAAGATTCATGTAATGATCCATTCCAACATTCCTATTTCCCTGGGCCTTTGGCCTCTTTCCTCTAGTGCAGTGGTTCTCAAACATCAGTGTGCATCAGAGTCACCTGGAGGGTTTGTTAAATCACACATTACTGGGTCCCATGCCAAGAGTTCCTGATTAAGTAATTCTGGGGTGGTCCCCAAGAATTTGCAATAAAGCAAGTTCCCAGTTTAGGCTGATGATGCTGGTCTAGGGACTACTTTTTGAGAACCACTGCTCCAGTGTATGCCAAGAAAATACTAGCATTTCAACCTCATTAACTGTAGGCCATTGTTTAGTCCAGAATTCAATTAGCCAATCTAGAAGTCTGGTAGTGCTATTCCCAGGTTCTCGAGCGAGCATACTGAATGCTGAATCCTAAGTGAATATACCCATGTCAATGCATTCAGTCTTTTATGTCATAAATCTCATCTTCCTTGGTTTAACATCCTTATGATCCACTCCCATACATGCCCTCTACACTCTTTTATGACCTTAAAGAAAGACACTGATAGGTGGTGATTCATAAGGAAGAATAATTTCAGTTTGTGAGGCAACCACTCCTGGTGCTACTCCTGGAAGGGTTTATTCAGAGATATTACGTCCGCTGGAAAGAGAGATTAAGGGATACAGGAACCTGAACTGACCTCACAGGGTGAGAGCCAGGGGAATAAACACTAGGGACTCAGCTCCCTCTCTGCTATCTCCTTCCAGGGCTCTCTTTAGGCCAAACCCACTGGGAGCCAGAGAGCATGGGAGCTTATTGATGTAATCTGTAATGGTTAGACTCCCAGGACATAAGCAAAGGGTAGAGAAGCATGGAGAGCGGAGCTGGTGGGCAAATAGATATTGAGCACAGGAATCCATCTGTTTATGATTTGTCTGCTCCCATGGAAATTTGAACACTAATTGGCCTTCTCTCCTGTCTGCTCTCAAATCTTTTCTTGTCTTGTTGCCTAGGTCCTGAATCCTACTTGATATATCATCACTTCGCAACTTGACTGATTCTATAAAGTATTTCAACCTACTAGTCATCTAATGGACTTTTCTTGGTGTGGTAGTCATTAGTGCTATTCAACAGATATTTATGGTTCTCCTCCCAAGCACATGATAATATTTCACTTGTTTACCTCCTTGAAGTGCAGAGTCACTATGTCTACATACCAACACAGATGCTCCTTTATGCTAAGCGTATTCAAAAATTTTCCATAAACAAAAATTAAAAATAATCTCAACTTTTACATATAGAAAAATCATTTACATGTCTACTTTGAACACTCAATGGTCAAAAAGGCTTCATCTAAATTAGGATTAGAAAGAGATAATAAAAATTGATGGTGACAATAGAGAGTTAGAAGAATTTACAGTTCTACACAATCAACAAACTTGAGCCTCTCAAGTTTGTCAAAAGGAAACTAGACAAGTTAGGTGCATTAAAAAGACATTGGAGCTGGGGTTGAAACTGGAGAACTAAAAACTTTAAACTGAAATAAGAAACTGCAATATTAACAGGAAAAAGGTAAAATAAATTTTAGTATAGGCATACAATAAAATAGTATAAACAATTCCATGTTTTGTTTATGGGTAAATAGTGCTTATCCAAGTAATAAGCAAAGTAAAGCTTTTTCCAAGAGCTTTACTTGGAAAAAGCTCTTTAAAAAATTAAAATCCGGTCATGTTGGACTTTTGTTATGAATTATGGCTACAACTATCTTTTCATCTTGTGTATGACACACTGTACTATCAACCACTCAACTCATATGTATAGGTTTTTATAAAATATTCTTGTAAAACTAACTTGACATGACTGGATGATGGTTCATTTTGACAAAATCCATGTTAGAAATAAAAATTGCTAAAATAGTCACACCAAATATGTCTTTCAGGACATTCTTTATACATCATTAACCTATCCTTATCTCAAGCATTTCATTTAAGGAAATTTTTTTCAAAATGTTATGCTCAGATTACATGTGTCAGAATCACATGGGGTACTTGTTAAAAATAGATTCCTGAGCCTCACGCTAGACCATCTGAATCAAACTTTCTAGGTGTTGACCTGAGATTCTTCATTTTTTTCTTAACATCTTTATTGGAGTATAATTGCTGTACAATGGTGTGTTGGTTTCTGCTTTATAACAATGTGAGTCAGCTATGCATATACATATATCCCCATATCTCCTCCCTCTTGCATCTCCCTCCCACCCTCCCTAACCCACCCCTCCAGGTGGTCACAAAGCACCGAGCTGATCTCCCTGTGTGACGCGGCTGCTTCCCACTAGCTATCTATTTTACATTTGGTAGTGTATATATGTCCATGCCACTCTCTCACTTCGTCCCAGCTTACCCTTCCCCGTCCCCGTGTCCTCAAGTCCATTCTCTACGTCTGCGTCTTTATTCCTGTCCTGCCCCTAGGTTCTTCAGAACCATTTTTTTTTTAGATTCCATATATATGTGTTAGCATACGGTATTTGTTTTTCTCTTTCTGACTTACTTCACTCTGTATGACAGACTCTAGGTCCATCCACCTAAGTGTCCATCAACAGATGAATGGATAAAGAAGATGTGGCACAGATTCTTCATTTTTAACAAAGGTCTAAGCCAAAACTTCAACACTAACTTCTGAGAAGTAGTTTATGAAATAAAAAGGAAATTAGTGGTAATGTTTGCTATATATGGAGTTTTTACATGAGAATTAGTGAAGTGAAAACTTAATAAATTTGAACTTGACTAGGTAGAATATTAATTCAACACATATTTAAAGAGTACTGACTTTGTGTCAGACACTGCTAGGAACTAGGGATAGAACATTTGTTATGACATGGTCTTAGTGGAGGAGATAGACATACAGGTAGATCATTGTAATTAATTGTAATTAGTGAATTTATAGTGATAGGCACAGAAGAAGGATACCTAACCCAGACTGAGGAAGTCAACAGGGTCTTTTTGGAGGTGGTGACACCTGAGCTGACTCTTAAAGAATAGGTAGAAGATGACTCAGTGAAGGGAGAGATGTTTGAGGTACAATAACCCTTTGGTTATTCCAAACCAAAGGGATGGATGGAACATATTGGGAGGTATTTGACTTGTAGAAGAGTGAACCTGAAAGCCTTATAAGTTAGGTAATTTTCCTACCACTTTTGCTCTCTAATCTCTCCTTCTTTGAAGCTGCCACTTTTTGCCCACCCTTTTCCTAGACTCAGGTTTTTTTTTAAACATCTTTATTGAAGTATAATTGCCTTACAATGGTGTGTTAGCTTCTGCTTTATAACAAAGTGAATCAGTTATACACATACAATATGTTCCCATATCTCTTCCCTCTTGCATCTCCCTCCCTCCCACCCCTCTAGGTGGTCACAAAGCACCGAGCTGATCTCCCTGTGCTATGCAGCTGCTTCCCACCAGCCATCCATTCTACATTTGGTAGTGTATATATGTCCATGACACTCTCTTACCCTGTCACATCTCACCCCACCCCCTCCCCATATCCTCAAGTCCATTCTCTAGTAGGTCTGTGTCTTTATTCCCGTCTTGCCACTAGGTTCTTCATGGCCTTTTTTTTTTTTCCTTAGATTCCGTATATATGTGTTAGCATACTGTATCTGTTTTTCTCTTTCTGACTTACTTCACTCTGTATGACAGACTCTAACTCCATCCACCTCATTACAAATACCTCCATTTCATTTCTTTTTATGGCTGAGTAATATTCCATTGTATATCTATCTGTGCCACATTTTCTTTATCCATTCATCTGTCGATGGACATTTAGGTTGCTTCCATGTCCTGGCTATTGTAAATAGAGCTGCAATGAACATTTTGGTACATGACTCTTTTTGAACTATGGTTTTCTCAGGGTATATGCCCAGTAGTGGGATTGCTGGGTCGTATGGTAGTTCTATTTGTAGTTTTTTCAGGAACCTCCATACTGTTCTCCATAGTGGCTGTATCAATTTACATTCCCACCAACAGTGCAACAGTGTTCCCTTTCCTCCACACCCTCTCCAGCATTTATTGTTTCTAGATTTTTTGATGATGGCCATTCTGATCAGTGTGAGATGATATCTCATTGTAGTTTTGATTTGCATTTCTCTAATGATTAATGATGTTGAGCATTCTTTCATGTGTCTGTTGGAAATCTGTATATCTTCTTTGGAGAAATGTCTATTTAGGTCTTCTGCCCATTTTTGGATTGGGTTGTTGGTTTTTTTGTTATTGAGCTGCATGAGCTGCTTGTAAATCTTGGAGATTAATCCTTTGTCAGTTGCTTCATTTGCAAATATTTTCTCCCATTCTGAGGGTTGTCTTTTGGTCTTGTTTATGGTTTCCTTTGCTGTGCAAAAGCTTTTAAGTTTCATTAGGTCCCATTTGTTTATTTGTGTTTTTATTTCCATTTCTCTGGGAGCTGGGTCAAAAAGAATTTTGCTGTGATTTATGTCATAGAGTGTTCTGCCTATGTTTTCCTCTAAGAGTTTGATAGTGTCTGGCCTTACACTTAGGTCTTTAATCCATTTTGAGTTTATTTTTGTGCATGGTGTCAGGGAGTGTTCTAATTTCATACTTTTACATGTATCTGTCCAATTTTCCCAGCACCACTTATTGAAGAGGCTGTCTTTTCTCCACTGTATATTCTTGCCTCCTTTATCAAAGATAAGGTGACCATATGTGTGTGGGTTTATCTCTGGGCTTTCTATCCTGTTCCATTGATCTATATTTCTGTTTTTGTGCCAGTACCAAACTGTCTTGATTACTGTAGCTTTGTAATATAGTCTGAAGTCAGGGAGCCTGATTCCCCCAGCTCCATTTTTCGTTCTCAAGATTGCTTTGGCTATTCGGGGTCTTTTGTGTTTCCATACAAATTGTGAAATTTTTTGTTCTAGTTCTGTGAAAAATGCCAGTGGTAGTTTGATAGGGATTGCATTGAATCTGTAGATTGCTTTGGGTAGTAGAGTCATTTTCACAATGTTGATTCTTCCAATCCAGGAACATGGTATATCTCTCCATCTATTTGTATCATCTTTAATTTCTTTCATCAGTGTCTTATAATTTTCTGCATACAGGTCTTTTGTCTCCTTAGGTAGGTTTATTCCTAGATATTTTATTCTTTTTGTTGCAATGGTAAAAGGGAGTGTTTTCTTAATTTCACTTTCAGATTTTTCGTCATTAGTATATAGAAATGCAAGAGATTTCTGTGCATTAATTTTGTATCCTGCTACTTTACCAAATTCATTGATTAGCTCTAGGAGTTTTCTGGTAGCATCTTTAGGATTCTCTATGTATAGTATCATGTCATCTGCAAATAGTGACAGCTTTACTTCTTCTTTTCCGATTTGGATTCCTTTTATTTCTTTGTCTTCTCTGATTGCTGTGGCTAACACTTCCAAAACTATGTTGAATAATAGTGGTGAGAGTGGGCAACCTTGTCTTGTTCCTGATCTTAGTGGGAATGGTTTCAGTTTTTCACCATTGAGGACAATGTTGGCTGTGGGTTTGTCATATATGGCCTTTATTATGTTGAGGAAAGTTCCCTCTATGCCTACTTTCTGCAGGGCTTTTATCATAAATGGGTGTTGAGTTTTGTTGAAAGCTTTCTCTGCATCTATTGAGATGATCATATGGTTTTTCTCCTTCAATTTGTTAATATGGTGTATCACATTGATTTGCATATATTGAAGAATCCTTGCATTCCTGGGATAAACCCCACTTGATCATGGTGTATGATCCTTTTAATGTGCTGTTGGATTCTGTTTGCTAGTATTTTGTTGAGGATTTTTGCATCTATGTTCATCAGTGATATTGGCCTGTAGTGTTCTTTCTTTGTGACATCTTTGTCTGGTTTTG
The DNA here is from genome assembly GCF_028021215.1 of Eschrichtius robustus. Classification (NCBI taxonomy): domain Eukaryota; kingdom Metazoa; phylum Chordata; class Mammalia; order Artiodactyla; family Eschrichtiidae; genus Eschrichtius; species Eschrichtius robustus. Next base: position 83,199,303 of record NC_090845.1, read on the forward strand.
GTATCAGGGTGATGGTGGCCTCGTAGAATGAGTTTGGGAGTGTTCCCCCCTCTGCAATATTTTGGAAGAGTTTGAGAAGGATAGGTGTTAGCTCTTCTCTAAATGTTTGATAGAATTCACCTGTGAAGCCATCTGGTCCTGGGCTTTTGTTTGTTGGAAGGTTTTTAATCACAGTTTCAATTTCAGTGCTTGTGATTGGTCTGTTCATATTTTCTATTTCTTCCTGGTTCAGTCTCGGCAGTTTGTGCATTTCTAAGAATCTGTCCATTTCTTCCAGGTTGTCCATTTTATTGGCATAGAGTTGCTTGTAGTAATCTCTCATGATCTTTTGTATTTCTGCAGTGTCAGTGGTTACTTCTCCTTTTTCATTTCTAATTCTATTGATCTGAGTCTTCTCCCTTTTTCTCTTGATGAGTCTGGCTAATGGTTTATCAATTTTGTTTATCTTCTCAAAGAACCAGCTTTTAGTTTCATTGATTTTTGCTATTGTTTCCTTCATTTCTTTTTCATTTATTTCTGACCTGATCTTTATAATTTCTTTCCTTCTGCTGGCTTTGGGGTTTTTTTGTTCTTTCTCTAATTGCTTTAGGTGCAAGGTTAGGTTGTTTATTCGAGATGTTTCCTGTTTCTTGAGGTAGGCTTGTATTGCTATAAACTTCCCTCTTAGCACTGCTTTTGCTGCGTCCCATAGGTTTTGGGTCGTCGTATCTCCATTGTCATTTGTTTCTAGGTATTTTTTGATTTCCCCTTTGATTTCTTCAGTGATCACTTCGTTATTAAGTAGTGTATTGTGTAGCCTCCATGTGTTTGTATTTTTTACAGATCTTTTCCTGTAATTGATATCTAGTCTCATAGCGTTGTGGTCGGAAAAGATACTTGATACGATTTCAATTTTCTTAAATTTACCAAGGCTTGATTTGTGACCCAAGATATGATCTCTCCTGGAGAATGTTCCATGAGCACTTGAGAAAAATGTGTATTCTGTTGTTTTTGGGTGGAATATCCTATAAATATCAATTAGGTCCATCTTGTTTAATGTATCATTTAAAGCTTGTGTTTCCTTATTTATTTTCATTTTGGATGATCTGTCCATTGGTGAAAGTGGGGTGTTAAAGTCCCCTACTATGATTGTGTTGCTGTCGATTTCCCCTTTTATGGCTGTTAGTATTTGCCTTATGTATTGAGGTGCTCCTATGTTGGGTGCATAAATATTTACAATTGTTATACCTTCCTCTTGGATCGATCCCTTGATCATTATATAGTGTCCTTCTTTGTCTCTTGTAATAGTCTTTATTTTAAAGTCTATTTTGTCTGATATGAGAATTGCTACTCCAGCTTTCTTTTGGTTTCTATTTGCATGGAATATCTTTTTCCATCCCCTCGCTTTCAGTCTGTATGTGTCTCTAGGTGTGAAGTGGGTCTCTTGTAGACAGCATATATATGGGTCTTGTTTTTGTATCCATTCAGCCAGCCTGTGTCTTTTGGTGGGAGCATTTAATCCATTTACATTCAAGGTAATTATCGATATGTATGTTCCTATTCCCATTTTCTTAAATGTTTTGGGTTTGTTATTGTAGGTGTTTTCCTTCTCTTGTGTTTCTTGCCTAGAGAAGTTCCTTTAGCATTTGTTGTAAAGCTGGTTTGGTGGTGCTGAACTCTCTCAGCTTTTGCTTGTCTGTAAAGGTTTTAATTTCTCCATCACATCTGAATGAGATCCTTGCTGGGTAGAGTAATCTTGGTTGTAGGTTTTTCTCCTTCATCACTTTAAGTATATCCTGCCACTCCCTTCTGGCTTGCAGAGTTTCTGCTGAAAGATCAGATGTTAACCTTATGGGGATTCCCTTGTGTGTTATTTGTTGTTTTTCCCTTGCTGCCTTTAATATGTTTTCCTTATATTTAATTTTTGACAGTTTGATTAATATGTGTCTTGGCGTGTTTCTCCTTGGGTTTATCCTGTATGGGACTCTCTGTGCTTCCAGGACTTGATTAACTATTTCCTTTCCCATATTAGGGAAGTTTTCAACTATAATCTCTTCAAATATTTTCTCAGTCCCTTTCTTTTTCTCTTCTTCTTCTGGGACCCCTGTAATTCGAATGTTGGTGCGTTTCATGTTGTCCCAGAGGTCTCTGAGACTGTCCTCAATTCTTTTCATTCTTTTTTCTTTATCCTGCTCTGTAGTAGTTATTTCCACCATTTTATCTTCCAGGTCACTTATCCTTTCTTCTGCCTCAGTTATTCTGCTATTGATCCCATCTAGAGTATTTTTAATTTCATTTATTGTGTTTTTCATCATTGCTTGGTTCCTCTTTAGTTCTTCTACGTCCCTGTTAAATGTTTCTTGCATTTTGTCTATTCTATTTCCAAGATTTTGGATCATCCTTACTATCATTATTCTGAATTCTTTTTCAGGTAGACTACCTATTTCCTCTTCATTTGTTAAGTCTGGTGTGTTTTGACCCTGCTCCTTCATCTGCTGTGTGTTTTTCTGTCGTGTCATTTTGCTTATCTTACTGTGTTTGGGGTCTCCTTTTCACAGGCTGCAGGTTCGTAGTTCTCGTTGTTTTTGGCATCTGTCCCCAGTGGCTAAGGTTGGTTCAGTGGTTTGTGTAGGCTTCCTGGTGGAGGGAACTAGTGCCTGAGCTCTGGTGGATGAGGCTGGATCTTGTCTTTCTGGTGGGCACGTCCACGTCTGGTGGTGTATTTTGGGGTGTCTGTGGCCTTATTATGATTTTAGGCAGCCTCTCTGCTAATGGATGAGGCTGTGTTCCTGTCTTGCTAGTTGTTTGGCATAGGGTGTCCAGCACTGTAGCTTGCTGGTCGTTGAGTGAAGCTGGGTCTTGATGTTGAGATGAAGATCTCTGAGAGATTTTTGCCGTTTGGTATTACGTGGAGCTGGGAGGTCTCTTGTGGACCAGTGTCCTGACGTTGGCTCTCCCACCTCAGAGGCACGGCCCTGATGCCTGGCTGGAGCACCCAGAGCCTTCCGTCCACACGGCTCAGAGTAAAAGGGAGAAAAAATAGAAAGAAAGAAAGAAAGAGGCTATAATATAGTGAAGTAAAATAAAGCTATTATAAAGCAAAGCTATACAGACAAAATCTCACCCAGAAGCATATACATATACACTCACAAAAAAAAGGAAAAGGGGAAAAATTAATATATCCTGCTCCCAAAGTCCACCTCCTGAATTTGGGATGATTCGTTGTCTATTCAGGTATTCAACAGATGCAGGCACATCAAGTTGTTTGTGCAGTTTTAATCCGCTGCTTCTGAGGCTGCTGGGAGAGATTTCCCCTCTCTTCCCTGTTCGCACAGCTCCTGGGGTTCAGCTTTGGATTTGGACCCGCCTCTGCGTGTAGGTCGCCTGAGGGCGTCTATTCCCCGCCCAGACAGGACGGGGTTAAAGGAGCAGCTGCTTCGGGGGCTCTGGCTCACCCAGGCCGCTGGGAGGGAGGGGTACAGAGGAGGCGGGGCGAGCCTCCGGCGTCAGAGGCTGGTGTGACGTTGCACCAGCCTGAGGCGTGCAGTGCGTTCTCCCGGGGAAGTTGTCCCCGGATCACGGGACCCTGGCAGTGGCGGGCTGCACAGGCTCCTGGGAGGGGCGGTGTGGAGAGTGACCTGTGCTCACACACAGGCTTTTTGGAGGCGGCAGCAGCAGCCCCAGCGTCTCACGCCCGTCTCTGGGGTCCGCACTGATCGCCGCGGCTCGCGCCCGTCTCTGGAGTTCGTTTAGGCGGCGCTCTGAATCCCCTCTCCTTGCACGCCGCGAAACAAAGAGGCAAGAAAAAGTCTCTTGCCTCTTCGGCAGCTGCAGACTTTTTCCCGGTCTCCCTCCCAGCCAGCTGTGGTGCGCTAACCCCTTCAGGCTGTGTTCACGCAGCCAACCCCAGTCCTCTCCCTGGGATCCGATCCGACCAAAGCCGAGCCTCAGCTCCCAGCCCCACCGTCCCCGGCGGCTGAGCAGACAAGCCTCTGGGGCTGGTGAGTGCTGCTCGGCGCTGAGCCTCTGTGCAGGAGTCTCTCCGTTTTTTCCTCTGCGCCCCTGTTGCTGTTGGGTCTGCGCTGATAGCCGCGGCTCGCGCCCGTCTCTGGAGCTCGTTTAGGCGGCGCTCTTAATCCCCTCTCCTCGCGCACCAGGAAACAAAGAGGGAAGAAAAACTCTCTTGCCTCTTCGGCAGCTGCAGACTTTTTCCCCGGACTCCCTCCCGGCCAGCTGTGGTGCGCTAACCCCTTCAGGCTGTGTTCACACCGCCAATCCCAGTCCTCTCCCTGCGATCCGACAGAAGCCCGAGCCTCAGCTCCCAGCCCCCGCCCGCCCCGGCGGGGGAGCAGACAAGCCTCTCGGGCTGGTGAGTGCTGGTCGGCACCGCTCCTCCGTGCGGGAGCCTCTCCGCTTTGCCCTCCGCACCCCTGTGGCTGCGCTCTCCTCCGTGGCTCCGAAGCTTCCCCCTTCTGCCACCCGCAGTCTCTGCCCGCGAAGGGGCTTCCTAGTGCGTGGAAATCTTTCCTCCTTCACAGCTCCCTCCCACTGGTGCAGGTGCCGTCCCTATTCTTTTGTCTCTGTTATTTCTTTTTTCTCTTTTGCCCTACCCAAGTACGGGGGGAGTTTCTTGCCTTTTTGGAGGTCGGACGTTTTCTGCCAGCGTTCAGTGGGTGTTCTGTAGGAGCAGTTCCACGTGTAGATGTATTTCTACTGTATCTGTGGGAAGGAGGGTGATCTCCGCGTCTTACTCTTCCGCCATCTTCTCTCCTCCCCCCTAGACTCAGTTTTTAAAAGCTAATATCTTAGGCATTCCCCATCTCTGGGGAGGGATTTGGCACTTCACTCACAGTTTCCCGTTCATTTATTCTCTTGTCATCCTGAGTAAATATGTTCTCAGCAAATTCAAAATCATAATAATGACCCATCTAACAACCTAGCTTCACAATGCTGATATCTATCTTTTAGTCCATTAAAGATTCTCACCAACATGCCTGTAATTCCCTCTCATGGCCACACCCAAGGACTTGTAAACATCTGCAAAAGTACAAGCTCTGAATTCTTAAATTCTGAAACTCTTCTCTCATCACATTCTCATATCATCTTTCCACTTCTTCCACTTTCTCATTTCCCACTTTTCAAACTTCTATACAAGCCTTTGATACCTCCCAATTCTCCCAGTCTGTCAGGCTCCTCCAGGTTTCACTACCTGCCCATTCTAACCTAGATATCTTGTCAACTACACCTTTAGGCATACAGCTCTTCAATTTCCATTTTTATTCACCTTCGAACTTATCTATTTTCAAAGAGTCTTGATTTTGTCCCTTCTCATTCTTTACTCTCTATCTGAGGAATCATATCTATTTATGAATATGACACAGTCTTGACGCTGAAGGAGCTCAGAGTCTAGTTTTAATAGACATATATAGAAAGAGATTGATTTAACATAGCAAGGTAAGTTACTTCAACTGTTAACTAGAGGCTGATGTTCCCCAGCTTTACAACTTCAGCCATAACCTCTCGCTCCTAAGCCTCAGACTATATATCCAAACCTCTGCTAGATAACTTTATTTTTATATTCACAGGCACTTCTAACTTGAGATGCCCCAGCTGAACTTGTTATATCCCTATACAATTTTTTGGAGGTCTCATCTTGATGATTTTATCTGGACAGTCAATAGTTGCCTTATCCTCACTATGAAAGAAGCCTCTAACGTTAATTAATTTACTTCTGAGTATTTTTTGCCTGTATAATTCCCTATAAAATGAGAATTGTTATAATAATAATAATTATACACACATATATCGCATAGAGTCATGGAGAGGAACAAAAAGGTTAGTATAGATGTAAAGATCTCGGAACAATGTCTTATATATAGTAAGGGCTACGTACATATTTTCTAAATATTATTAAGATAATCAGATATTTTTAATATAGTATGTGACCAAATCATTATTTAGGAGTACACCGTATTTGTTTCTAAGCATTTGGTCTCTTTTGATATTACTAATTTTAAGTTTTGTTATCAAAGGTTAGCCTGTGATGTTTCTGCACAATTGACTTTAAATTTTCTTGGTAGCTTAATATATTATAAATTTTTATATACAAAGAGAAACATTTTGAAAAGAATGTATAATCTCAGTGAGTTATAGACTTCCTCCATGCTATTTAATTTCTGTTTTGTGTTGCCTGTTGTAGATTGATGAATTGAACATATCACACTACAATTTTGTTTCCCTCAATTTCTCTTTGTTTCTAGTACTTTCTAACTTTTGCTTCATATATTTTAGCTTTTCTTTATCTTTGTGTTCAAAGCAGGTCTCTTGTAAGCAACATATTATTGAGTTTTATTTTTAATTCAGTCCGAGGTGTTATATGATTGGATGGGTGAATCTAGGCCACTTACATTCCTTGTGATAATTAATATACTTTGCTGCCAGGTTAGATCACAGTTTGTTTGCTTATTTATTTGCATACAGACCTCCAGTTGCTGTTGTAGTACTGAGGTCCTCGTTTCCTTGCTGAGTGACAGCTGAGGCAGGTCTTTGCTCCTAAAGGATACATGTGTTACTTCTCATGCTTTCCATGTGTTCCCCTTCTGCAACAGTGAGTTGAGTCCCTCTCATGCTTTAAATCTTTCTGACATTCCCTTATGCCACATTTCTGACTTCAGACGAAAAAAATTTGGTGCATTTAAGAGCCCATGTAATTACACTGGGTCTACTTAGGTAATCAAGGATAATCTCTGTATCTTAATGTTGGTGACATTAATTACATCTGCAAATTCCTTTTTGCCATATAATGTAACATATTAATAAATTCCTGGCATTAGGATTGTGGACAATTTGGGGGATATTCTATCTACCACACTACCTCTGGCCCACTAAGATTCATGTCCATCCCAAATGAAAAATATATTCACTTCATCTAAAGGTCCTCAAAGTTCTCATCCCATTGCAACATCAACTGCAAATCCAAAACCCTCACGTAAATCTCAGCAGTTCAATAATCCCAAGTCTCATCATCTAAGCCAGTTGTGGATGAGGCTCTGGCTATAATCCATTAAGTTCAACTCTTAGAGCACAGTTTCATTCCATCTGGGGACCTGTGAAACTAAAGAAACAAGCTATCTGCTTCCAACATACACTTCTGGCACAGGCGTATGATATCAGATTATAGATATTCCATTTCCAAAAGGGGATATTGTATAGTAAAAAAGAATCACCAATCCAAATGAGTTTTGAAGTCCAGCCATTCAAGTTCCCTTATCGTTTGATACCTGGAAATAATTTTCTGTAGCTCTCAGCTTGGCCCTCTATGCTCTAAGCTCTTCTCTCTAGTCTCTTGGCTCTGCCCTCTGAGTCATCTTTCATTTTTCATGAGAGGCAGCACATGTTTGCAGCTGAGTAGTTTTATCAGCCTGCTTACTGCCAGTAGCATTTTAGAGGTTCAGCAGCCTTCATTCATTCTGTACTCTCTCTGTCCTTTTCAATCCAAGCTGGCAGTGTTTGTGCTGATATAAAATTTTAAGAACGTTGTTGGTCTCCTGTGGATGTCACAAAGATTCAGCTCAGTAGACAGAAGTTAGGTCTACAAATCTTTCTGAGACGATCCCTCCTCTATTTTTGGCTTCCGCTGAGATGTCTGAGAAAATACCCTTAAAATTTCTAGAGGTTCCCTGATTTGTTTGAGGGGATCTGAATCACACTCATTCTTTTCAAAGAGCATTTTGTCTGACTGAATACTCTGACCTTTTAGCACCTGAATAGTGTAAGAATTTCTCAAATCATTAAGTCCTGATTCCTTTTTGTTTCACAGTACGTCCCTTAATTTAAGTCTCTCTTCTTGCATTCTACTATAAACATCAAGAAAAAACCATCTTCAACAGTTTGCTTGGAAATCTCATCTAAATGACCAGACTTATTTACAAATTCTGCTGTCTGTATAACTGCAGGACACAATTCCACTGAACTGTCGCCAATCATGACAAAGGTCCGTTGTCTTTCAGTTTCTAAAAACATGTTCCTTATTTCTTTCTGAGCCTTCACCAATAGTATCCTCCAAGTCCAGATTTCATGGTGATGTAGGCTTTCTCTAAAGTGTTTAGGATTTCTTTTAAATTTCCTCTCTTCCTCTGAGCCCTTACAAGCAGCATCCATATTTCTACAACAGGGTATTCAAGGCAGTATAGACTTTTTCTATCATGTTCTTCAAAATTCTTCAAACCACCACTTACTATACAATTCCAAACCCACTTGCATATTTTTTTGGTATTTGTTGTATAACTGCTCCACTTCTGATACCAAGATATGCATTCTTTTTCCACTGCTGCCTTAACAAATTACCACAAATGTAACATCTTAAAACAGCACTCATTTATTATCTCACAGTTCTGTAGGTCAGAAACCCAGGCACAACATGGCTCAGCTGGGTCCTCTGTGCAAGGCCTCACAAAACCCAAGTCAAGGTGTCAGCAGAACTGCATTGCTTACCGAAGGATCTGGGAAAGAATCTGCTTCCAAGCTTATGCAGGTGTTGGCCAAATACATTTCCTTGCTGGACCACTAAAAAGTCCCCATTTCCTTGCTGACTGTGAGCTGGAGCCAATCTTTGCTTCTAGAAGCGGCCCTCATTCCTTCTCATGCTTTCCATGTGTCTTCCTCCAGCAATGACACGTTGAGTCCTTGCATACTTTAAATCTCTCTGACTTCTCTTTCCTCTGATTCCGACTTCAGCCATGACTTTAATTGCATACGCACTGTCCCTTTTGCTATGTAACATACCATATTCACAGGTTCCAAGGATTAGTGCATGGACATCTTTGGTGGCCATTCTACCTACCTCAATATTTTAAAGAAGTTAACAGGAGGAAAAATAGGCTATTATATTTGCCTTCTGGTAGTTGCTTTTTACAGTTTTCCCAGAGGTTTTAGTTGTAATCAGTGGAAGAGAGAGGCTATAGTTGACTTACTCAATCTTGGCTGGCACCAGAAGTCCTAATCTTTGATTTTTAATTGATTAATTAAAAAACAAGTGTTTGTTGAGTAACTTCTATGCACTTAGCACTGTGAGATACCAGGCATAAAAGATAGGATGTTGTTCCTGACCTTAAAGAACTGGTAGTCTTTGTAGTAAAGAATAAAAGCTCATTACATTCTGAGATTCAGGAAATCTAAGCTCTATTCCGTTTTTAAAGAACAATTTTTTGGCAAGTTATTTGACTCTGTCCTCATATAGTTGTAATTCATTAACAGACTTTCATCAGAATAAGAACAAGGCGGCTCTTGAAATATCAGCATATTCATGAATAGCTAATTTAATTTTCTGATTGACCTTAAAAGGCTGTACCAGTTGCAAAAAGAAAAAAAAAATCAGTTATTTGAAAACTGCTGCTATAGAAACAGCCTCATTTCAGCACTTCCAAAAGGTTATTTGTGTGAGTTTGAGGGTGAAGTTTAGGGAGAGAATGAGAGCTAAAAAGAAAGCATGCACACATACAAAAGGGATTTTACAAATATATATTACAGAAAAGAAATATGAAAGAAAGAATGAGATGGAAAGAAAAGAATGAGAAATTGAATGAACATGTGAGGAATTCTTCCAAGGCTGAGGTAGTGGCTTTAGTTGCAGAGTCAGTGCCATAAAGGAGACAGTGCTAGTTATTTGGTTAACAGTTCACAGAAGGAATTAGCCATTCTATTCTCAACATTGTAAGAAGAAACTGCTACTGTTCATAATGAGTGCTTCAGGAAGATTTCTCTGGTACTGGGTTCTTAGGAAATGATCTCCTTGACATAACAAAGTAGCACCAGTGAATTGATTAAGAGCCCAGTTTCTGAAGATAGATGGTCTAGATTTGAATCCTGGTTCCAAACCATCTGTGAATACTTGGGCAAGTTACTTAACCTCCCTGTGCCTCTGTGTCCTGATCTGTGGGATGGGAACATTAATAATAGCACCTGTCTTATTACGTTATTGTGAGGATTAGATGAGTTTTACATGTAAAAACTTAGAATAGTACTTGGCAGAAAGTGAATACTGTGCTAGTTATTATTATTACTGCAGCCAGCAACAATAGCAAGCAGGAAGTTAGGTCTGATTTCCTCTCTTTAGGCTGTTGCAAAAGCAGACTTATCTGGTACTTAGGAGACAATGTACAGCCAGCAGGACGTATTCTCCACCTCAGTCATGACCTTTTGGAGCTTTGCAGGTAACTTAAAGGAAGACAAAGACACTTGGCAAACAGAACATTAAAATATTTTCTTGATTTCGTAGTGTCTTCAATGCCATAGGCTATGAGACAAAGTCCTAGTTCAAGTCTGACTGATAGTGAAAGAGGAGACAAAAAGAAAGACATATGTTTTCACCAAGCTCCACTAGAAAGTAAACTTTATGAAGGTAGGGATTTTCTTTTGTTTTGTTTTGGTCATTGATGTATCACAAGCTCCTAGGACAGTGCCTGGTACACAGTAGTTACCCAGTAAATATCTGTTGAATGAGTGAATGTTATAAGCAGTTCCAAGTACCCTCCGAGTTTCACGCCCTCCTACAACATAATGCTAATCATCCATATGATGTTGGGATAGAGAGCCAGTAGGGGGAACTTACTTCCAAGAGTGAAGATAATCAATGAGTAAATTTCTCCCATCATCCTAAAAGTTGTAAAATCCTATTTTAACCAAAAGCTTCCTCTTGTCCTTTGATACTCCAGATAGGCCATGACCAGACATCTAGGGGTCCCAAGCTAGCTGTTGAAAATCCTACATTTATCCACTTTTCCTAATATGTAGCCTTTTTTTTTTTTTTAATAGGTGGAGGTCAGTAGTGTTCTAACTTAATTAATTGTGAATTAAGGGAAAAAGTAACAGTCATTATGCAGATGTCTGCCCATTCAAAGCAATCAAGCCTTAAATTCATTAGCTCCTTCATTTTTCTAATGCAGTGCTTTTCAAATTTTAGCATGGGTCAGAATCTTCTGGAAAGAATGTTAAAACACAGATTGCTGGCCTTCAATCACAGCATTTCTGATCAGTTGTTCTGGGATGGGGGCCCAATAATTTACATTAAAATATTTTTAATTGAAAAATAGTTGATTTACAATGTTTCAGGTGTACAGCAAAGTGATTCAGTTTTATATATATATATTCTTTTTCAGATTCTTTCCCACTCTAGGTTATTATAAGATATTGAATATAGTTCTCTGTGCTATACAGTAGGTCCTTGTTGTTTATTTTATATATAGTAGTGTGTATATGTTAACCCCAAACTCCTAATTTATCCCTCCCCACCACCTTTCCCCTTTGGTAACCATAAGTTTGTTTTTGCAGTCTGTGAGTCTGTTTCTGTTTTGTAAATAAGTTCATTTGTATCGTTTTTTTTAGATTCCTGACATAAGTGATATCATATGATATTTGCCTTTCTCTGTCTGACTTACTTCACTTAGTATGATAATCTCTAGGTCCATCCATGTTGCTGCAAATGGCATTATTTCATTCTTTTTTATGGCTGAGTAATAGTCCATTGTATATATGTACCACATCTTCTTTATCCATTACTCTGTTGATGGACATTTAGGTTGCTTCCATGTCTTGGCTACTGTAAGCAGCGCTGCAATGAACATTGGGTTACATGTATCCTTTCGAATTAGAGTTTTCTTTGGATATATGCCCTGGAGTGGGATTGCTGGATCATATGGTGGCTCTATTTTTAGTTTTTTAAGGAACCTGCACACTCTTCTCCATAGTGGCTGCACCAATTTACATTCCCACCAACAGTGTAGTAGGGGTCTCTTTTCTCCACACCCTCTCCAGCATTTATTGTTTGTAGACTATTTGATGATGGCCATTCTGACCGGAATTTGCATTTTTAACAAGTGCCAGGCTGATGCTGCTGAGGCTGGTCCAGAGACCACACTTTGAATGACACTGATCTCACAAGAAAATTGAGTGCCAGCTATATTTCAGGCAATATCCTGGATGTTGGGGATATGGTATGTATCCTCATGAAGCTTAAAATATAATGTGGGAAATAGACAAAAAATATAATATCAGGTATGAAAAGTGTCATGAAGAAAATAAAAGCCAGCATGCTAATGGGATAGAAAGTGATGGGATGCTTTTATAGACAGAGTAGTCAGGAAAGATCTCTGTGCTGAGTGGTATTTCAGCAGACATCTTAATGAATCTGAGCCAGTGCGGGAGGAATGAAATTCCTTAAACCACTCTAGAATTAACATCAGTTCTTCTTTTGATTTTTAATATTGTATTTCATAAATTCTATTTTCAAGATAGAGTTTTGGTGACAATCCTTTAGAATCTTCTGAGATATTTAGCAGTTGGATAAAATACTTAATATTTTATCTGTTCAGAACAAAGAAAAACACATTTCCCCCCTGTCTTTAAGATCTAGGTTGTTCCCTGCCTCTCTAGGAGGCAGTGATAACGGTCCTCATTGTGTACAAAGGAATGGACTCTAAAAGGGTCAGACATGACCTTCATTATAAAAGAAAACCAGGCTATTTAGGCAAATCTTTAATATTTTGAAGGACTCAGAAATGGCAGCCTTCTTCACGGGGTTCCTCAGCATCCTTAACAAAGACAGATTCCCAGATTTCTCCTCAGGCGAAAATGGACTCTGGTCTGGTATGTTATGTTGAAATGTAGTTTTCCTCTTGTCTCAGTGTGGATCTCTATCCCTCAGTTTTTCCTTTTTGTGCTTCGGTTTGTAACAAGGAAGAGCTAAATTTGACTCCATGTTGGATCTGTTTCTTTGACTTTAACCTTTGCTTTTCGTTGCTTTTGTTATTATAATCATACATAAAGGCCTGCCTCAGGGAACCCTGCCCCTCTGCTGTTCAGCTCACAGGGAGACAATCTGACCCTACCCTCCTGTGAATGGCTGCAAGAAAAAAGAAACTAACACATCCCCTCACCGAGGCTGGTCATTCCAGGAGATGTTTTGGAAGACTGATGACCCTTTTACTTTACTTCCTCACTGCCTCTCCCTCTCTGATTCTGTAAAAGAAAGTGGCATCCAGACCCCAGTAAGATGGTTTTTCAGAGACACTAGTCTGCCATCTTCTCGGTCTGCTGGCTTTCTGAATAAAGTCATACTCCTTGCCTCAACACCTCGTCTCTGATTCATTTTGCCTGTTGTGTGGTGAGCAGAGCGAGCTTGGACTCGGTAACAGGTTTTATCCCTTCTTTGAGTCAACCCTCAGTTATGGTTTCTCTGTTGCATACTGTACAATCCACTGCCTCAATTCTTCTTTCTTAAAATAAACATAGGAAAAAACATGGAATTTATTAAGTATGCCATTGAAAAAACATTTCTGCACTTTCCAAGAGGCAGTGATGTAAACTGGGCCAAGTATATCAACTTTGAGTCAGACCTGGTGGCATCCCTGTTGTTCTTTACAAATTATATTTTCCATCTGAGCTTATTTCTTGATTTCTGAAATGAGGATGAAGAACTATAAGACATTCTCTAAAAGTATACCTTTTCTTTTGGGTAAGAAATTCCATGTGTTTACTCATCCTCCTATTATATTGTGCTTTGCTTCTGGAGCTAACCTTCTGTATGCAGGAATAACTCACATCTACACCCAGAGCAGGTAAGAGGGGGGCATTCTGAATGATTTTTTTCTCTCACATCCCTTACTCAGATATTACCTTCATCTTGATGAACAATAGGGGACTTAGTGGATTATCCATTCCAGGCTCTGTTTCCCATGTCTCCCCTCCTGGCATGCTTCTCCTTGGAGCATTTCCTCTTAGCCTTAACCTATAGGCTTTTCTTTAGCTTTTCTTCTTTTCTTGATCTTGGCACTGTTCACACACACACACACACACACACACACACACACACAATAAGCCTTTTGCTCTGTTGGACTCCAGGTTTTTCTAGATTCATTTTACATACCCAGTTGCTAAGACATTTATTCTTTTGCTCATTATGCCATACAAATATTTAAAAAATCACCATTTTAGTTATTTATCAGTTTTCTGCTTAGCTTACCTACTATTTTCATATTTTTCTGATTGATAGTTTAGGATGCAACCCTCTGGAGTGTTGAGACCCATAACAAGCAGAGTTTCTTAACTCTGTATCAACAGCAAATCCTGCTTCAAAATGTAATCATTTGAAAGAGGAAATCAGTTCTGCTGCTTATGCAGCTATGTGAGCATAAAGAAAAATGTGTTTTAAAAGCAACAAGTTATGAAAGGTACTTGTTAGAATCAATTACTAGCTGCAATTGAATGAGGTTTACAATCATAATTTTTCTTACTGGCCATTTATTATATCAGTTCCCTGAAAGAATGGAAGTGACACTATTTAACAATTTTCAAAGGAAAAAAAATGATGTTCTAAAATTTCTCCTTAATTATCCGAATTTCAGCGTTTTATTTGCTTGCCTGTCTTATTTGTTTTGCCTTTGTAGTAACACATTTATCTAAATTTACTCAGTGCCAAGATTCTGTGCAGTTCGACAATCATTTGGGCAAGGAGGACATTATGCAGGAAGATTCTGCTGAAATGAGAGGAGCAGCTGTCAAGGAAGTTCACATAATTAGACAGTGGCAAGGTGTGTGCCAAATATGCAGGCATAAGCAGATATAGGAGGAGCCAAAAACATTTGCATTCATGCTTCTTTCATGTTCCTCCATGTCAAGCTGCTAACTCTAAGTTGGGAAGACATTATACACACAGATTAAATCAATTTACAGACACAAAGTGGTTGACAAATGCATCTTAAAATAGCACCTGGGGAACAAATGAATATAGAAGAAAGAAAGACCTTAGTCAAGGAATGTATTCTGCAACCTCTAATGGTGACTGATGCCAAGTTTACAGAACCCTTGGATCAAGCTCCTCTTTTTCTGAGACTGAATTAAGGACATTATTGAAGTATGCCATGGATACTTAAAACACTGAGGCAGACATTAGAGGGAGTGGGGTAGGATGTGGATGCAGAACTACTCTTTGATAAGAAGGTAGCTGATATCTTACCCAAAGATGGCTCAACACGACTTGAGTAAAATTTCAGTATTAGCCACATCTTTGCAAGACATTAAAGACTCTTGTTAAAATACTTGAGCTAGATAGGAGTAGAAATCATTAATTCATATTAATTAATATTTATTGAGAGCCCACTATGCACTAGATGCCGAGCCTGGTGTGGTTGGTACAACAATGAACAGAACTGGGTCTCTGACTTCAAGGAATTTCTAGTCTGACAGGGGAAGTGGACAAGTAAACGTGCCATTAAATACAAGTTGAATGGTGTGGGTAGGGGTGATGGGCTAAGTATATGTGGCTAAAAGATCACAGAGGAGGGCCACCTTACTCAAATGGAGGTTGGGTCAGGAATGGCTTCCGAGAGGAAGTAATGTCTGAGCTGAGGCAAATAGCACAGATAAGGTTGAAATAGTGAGTAGGAGGTCACTTACATAAAGGGATTAGAGATAGAGGGGAATTTTCCTTTTCTTAACGGTATTCTTTTTAATTAAAAAATAATTTTAATTGAAGTATAGTTGATTTACAATGTTGCGTTAGTTTCAGGTGTACAGCAAAGTGATTCAGTTATACATACGTATATATATACACATATATGTATGTACATATACATATATTCTTTTTCAGATTGTTTTCCATTATAGGTTATCACAAAATGTTGAGTATAGTTCCCTGTGCTATACAGTAGGTCCTTGTTGGTTATCTATTTTATATATAGTGTGTATATGTTAATCCCAAACTCTTAATTTATCCCTCCCCCCACCAACCTTTCCCCTTTGGTAACCATAAGTTTGTTTTCTATGTCTGTGGGTCTATTTCTGTTTTGTAACTAAGTTCATTTGTATCATTTTTTTTTTTTTAGATTCTGCATACAACGATAGCATATGATATTTGTCTTTCTCTGGCTGGCTTACTTCACTTAGTATGATCTCCAGGTCCATCCATGTTGTTGCAAATGGCATTATTTCATTCTTCTGTATAGCTGAGTAATTTTCTATTTTATATATATATATATATATATATATATATATATATATATATATATACACATACATATATATACGTATATATACACACCATATCTTCTTTATTTTCAGTAGAAGATTTTACTAAATTAATATCTATTAGGTGGGTAAAGGAAGTAACAGACAAATAAATGGAGAGCAACGCATGAGGTGGTATGCATACACACACGTGCAAACAAAAGTCATTCAATATTTTGGTTCTTTGGCATGCCATTTAAGATCAACACCATTTTGACCCTCAGCTTCCATTGCAATTTCATTTTTTATAATCCTGCCAATCCTAAACCTTCTCAATTTAGACAATATTTTCATCATAAAACAGAATTATTGTGTTCTAATTTTGCTTTTCTGTTTTGTTATTGTGGTTTTGTTTTAATTTCTTGAGATTAAGTTTGTGATCTATTCCCTCTTACATGCTTAAACTTGTCAGATATTTAAAAAACAACAAACCTCACATTCTGAAATAGCAGATTGGAGGCTTTAATTGTACTCCTGCAAGATATTTAAGATATAACATTGCAATGTTCAAAAAAGAGATGTACTGCGGGGCTTCCCTGGTGGTGCAGTGGTTGAGAATCTGCCTGCCAATGCAGGGGACACGGGTTCGAGCCCTGATCTGGGAAGATCCCACATGCCACGGAGCAACTGGGCCCGTGAGCCACAACTACTGAGCCTGCGCGTCTGGAGCCTGTGCTCCGCAACAAGAGAGGCCGCGATAGTGAGAGGCCCGCGCACCGCGATGAAGAGTGGCCCCCGCTCGCCGCAACTAGAGAAAGCCCTCGCACAGAAACGAAGACCCAACACAGCCAAAAATAAATAAATTAATTAATTAATTAAAAAAAAAAAGAGATGTACTGAAAATCAATGTATCTTTAGGGCTTCAGAGCCTTATATCATAAGGAGAGAGCAATTTGGAAGGATATTTTAGCAGTATGTTCTGTTGTCTGGCTATCTGCTGAACTGGAATGATTTACATATGACAATTGTAGTGTATATGCTTAATTAATTTTCTTTCTCAGATATTATTATGAAAGGAAGACAAAAATCCCAATGAGATAGAACTATGCACAACTAGAATGGCTAAAATTAAAAAGACTGGAAATGCCAAGTTTTGGCAGGGATGTGTAGCAATTAGAACCCTCATTCTTTGCTAGTGGGAATGAAAAATGGTACATCCCCTGTGATAAACACTTTGACAGGTTCCTAAATTGTTAAACATCCACCTATCATATGATCCAGCCATTGCACTCCTAGGTAATTACACAAGAGAAAAAGAAACATATGTCTATACTGAGACCTTATATGAATGTTCATAGCAGCATTATTCATAAAAGCCACAAAATGGAAACAGTTCAGCTGTCCATCAATAGGTAATGGATAATGGATTAAAAGAATTGAGTTATCTACATACAATGTACTACCTGTCAGCAATAACATGCAATGATATAAATGAATCTTGAAAGAATTATGCTAAGTAACAAAAGCCAGACATGAAAGACTGCATACTGTATGATTCCATATATATGAGTTTCTAGAAAAAGCAAAACTATAGGGACAAAAAAATAGATGAGTAGCTTCCAGAGCCTGGGGGTTTGTAGAGCAAATTTACTACAAAGGAACACAAGGAAACTTTCTGGGATGATGGAAATAGTCTATATCTTGAGTATGATGTTGATTACATGACTGTATACATTTGTCAAAACCCATTGAAATGTGCATTTTTAAGGGGAAAATTTTATTTTATATAAATTATACCTCAAGAATTAAAAAGATAGACAACAGCTTTGAATTGTGTATTTTCTTACTATCTAAGATAATCTGTAAAAAATTAACCATAGTCCCTAATAATGCTATAGAATGTGGGCTGGAGTAAACCTTACAATGAACAACCTGCCTTTTGTTCTTCTCATTCCCTAGTAATAAGTCAGGTAGTTAAGGAGGCACCTCCAATTTCCAGTTAGGATATTTGGTAGGCAGTGAGCAGTTCTAGATTTCATGACTCAGTAAGAAAGAGAGCAAGGATATGTGTATGAGTTGGAATTACCTTATATCAGTTGCTAGTTGCTTATGAATCAGTTTAGTAGGTCATGACAATTTGTTTTTATTTTTTAAATAGAATAAAGGACAATTGAAGATATAAGATTACATCTCAAGTAATAAGTATTGCTTTGTTGAACTTTTGGTTTTTATGTGTGTGTATGTTTGTGTGTGTTTATACATGTGTGTATATATACACACACATATATAATACATGTATATATGTAACTGAGCAGGACCCTAGGAGGCCTTCCCAGAATAGACCCCCACCCACATCCTCCGCCTGCCTTCGTCTGTAGAAAAACTTTAGTCAAAGAATAAATTTAATCAGAGAAATGAGAAAGTGCAGAAAGAAATGAAAACAGTCAAGCAAGAAAAAATAATAATACTTTAGCCATTAAACGAAGTCAAGGACTTTTAGTTCTTCCTCAAGAGCAATAGATAATATTCTGAGCCATGTCCTTTGAGCTGTTTTGTAGATACTGAAACCCCCACCTAGTGGAAGGATTTAACTGTCTGCTGCCCACAAGCATGTAGACCCCAGACCGGTTGGAACCGGAACGTTGGTGATGTTGAGTCCCAATTACCTCACCACCAACCAATCAGGAGAATGTCCACGAGCTGATCATACCCTACACCTTGAACACTATAAGACTCCTCACTACCCCCTCCAGGGTGGGACACACAGTCTTGAGGGCATTAGCCCACTATGGCCCCCTTTGCCTGGCAAAGCAATAAAGCTATTTCTTTCTACTTTACCCAAAACTCTGTCTTGGAGATTTAATCCGGCACCAGTGTATAGAGGCCAAAATTCAGCAACATATATATATTATATATTATATTATATATATTCCATGTATATACATACAATATACATTCCATATATAGTGGAAATGCATACTTATGTGTGTGCATGTGTGTGTGTAATGATTCAAGATATAAAATATATTTTTTATAATATATTTCAATAAAAAAAACTTGAAAGCTTGAATGCCAGTGCCTTATATAGCAATAGATATTTGAGTGTTGATATGGCTTCTCCTAAACCTAACGGGATAATAGGCAGAGAGTCTGTGTCTCAGACTCCTCTGACATGGCCAGGTCTGCATTCTGCATGACCATGAAATATATGGTGTGCCTCCACGTGGAACTAATAAGGCAAGGAGGACTTACATCCACCAACTCATTTGTATCCTAGTTGGGCCTAGCTAACTAGGGACCAGTATGCCTTCTGCAGCACTTCCTAAGTAGCCATTGGTCAAAACCCAGAGCTAATGTGCTTACAAGGACTAACCTGAGGACAAATGGCCGACTGCATTATGTGGTATGAAAGGTACAGGTTAAACATTGTTCCCCCTCAAAAGTCTTCTTTTGAAATGGAATTATTTCTGAGGAGGCTACCAAAGAGTGTTTGATATAGAGAACTTTATTGGTAATTATTAGTATATTTGATGCTTTCTTTTTCTGGAATGGAAGAGCAGTAAGTGTAGCAGGAAGGCACTTGATATCTAAGAGATAAGAGAAATAAAAAAATCTGGCAAATATTTTAAAAGATAGTAAGATGGGCTGTATCAAAGGTCACTATCACATAATTTATTTTTTTATACAGAGCCAGTTCTAGAGGCTGTTCAATTTATTTTCCTGATGACCTAGTGATCTTTGCTGTGACTCATAGTCATACCAACCAGCTGTCTTTAAACAAAAATATCTGTTTTTGATTACAAGGGGAATTGGGCAAGAGTAGAGTATCCATGTACCTCTATGCAACCTCCATCCCATTCATCCAACTGGAAACACTCTGAACCATCTATAACATCTATCTCTATCTCTGTATCTATCATCTATCTATCTATCTATCTATCTATCTATCTATCTATCTACCTACCTACCTGTGAAAAGGAACACATTTCCATTACAGGGGGAAAACAAGCTTCCTAATGATTGAACAGTGAGTTGGGTCAAAATTTTCTGATGACACCCCAATATGTATTATAACATCATTCTCTTTCACTCTTTTATTTGAGATAAATGAAAATAACCATTACTGGCATGGAATAAGAATTCTTTGAAATTCTAGTCAAACAAAAACTTTGGCTGTTTCTGGCTTATCTTACTGTAACAATACTGATTCAATTTGTGAAAATTGTATGATATTATTGGATCGAGTTGGTGCTTATCTCCTGAATTAAAAGTAAAGCATTGTGATGTGTCCTTCTGGGTGTCCCTCTCTCTAAATGACTTCAAGATTACCAGTTTCACTGATGCCATGGTATTAAGCTACCTAAGTAATGGCAACCCATTTTCCTGAAGTATAAGCTACTTCAGGGCAGGGAGTAGATCTGATCCCTCTCTGAATGCTCAGTGCTCAGTTCAGTGTCTGGCACAGTGGAAGGGAGCAAGAAATGTTTTTGAGTTAACTGCTTCAATTGCTTTATATGAGCTTACAGATGGAGAAAGGGATGAAAGGGAATGATCATATCTAATAAATAAGTTATGGCCAGGGAAGTAGTTTTTACTGAAAAACTGTCAGGGAAAAGAGGACGGACTATTTTAATTCTTAAGTGTTCCCCGCCCCCACAAAAGAAAAACAAAAACAAAAAACCAAAACAGAGAAGGAGAAGTATGCATGGTTAATTTATTTCATCAGTACAAGCTGAAGTGCACTGTTTTCCAAGAGACTCTGGGACAAGATGTTGAAACGGAACATGCACTTATGGTAAAAAGCAAATGTCAGGGTCATTCAGCTGTGCTGCCTTCTCAGCAGGTGGCAGGCCAAGAGAGCACTTGGGTCCAGGGTTGCTGGCAGTGACGGAAGGGACACAGGCTCTACTGTTATTTATTGTGTAGACAGTCACAATGATGCTGGATGATTCACTCATGCTGTATGGACAGAGAGTGGGCGAGGAGGAGATTGTGTGTGTGTGTTTGCCATAAAACCAATACCACCCACACACACTGATTTAACATGGATGTGTTTTACTTTTCCCCAAACATTCATAAAGGCAGTTTGGTTCCTCCTTTACCTTTCTCCCAAAAACAAATAGACAAGCAAAAACTGCAACAATCTCCCTCCCCCATACCTACAAAATGAGTAACTATGTCTGGACTTGTGCCTTTCAAGTTGTCTTGCAAAGCGATTGCTCAAAAAGATGAGTTCTCACTGTGAGGCTGCAGGAGGATATGGTCTTGAATTCCTAATGAGAAAATACTGCAGTCCTTTTTCAGGCAAAACCTGCCTTGTATGCAGAATGAAGATCAGTACCACTTCTTGTTCAAGTTCCCTACAGAAAAGCAATTGAAGGTGAGGGAAGAAGAGCAATCAATGTTAAGGGGTTTAGAAAGCAATTAACCCTTTCAGGTCCCAGAAAGCCTTAAAGCCTAATGTCTGATAATAGTAGCTTTTGAAACTGAGCAGGACTCTGTGGGACTCCTGGGCACAAAAGCCCTTCTGTGTCCCCCATTTCTTGTTTGCAGGAAATAGGTTTCATTCAGCCTCCATGACCTCCCCTGAGTTCCAAAGGGCAGGTTCAAACAGTTGCTAATTAGAGAAGGGAGGGGATTCAGAGACAAAAGAGGAACAGTCAAGAAACCATAGTGCAGCCTTGGGATAGGGTCCTGGTTCCCCCTCAAGGGATATACATAACAATATCTTTGAGCTGTTTTGCAGATACTGAAACCCCCACCAGGTGGAAGAAGTTAACTGTATGCTGCCCACAAACACATACACCCCAGAGAGGTTGGAACCAGAAGGTTGATGATGCTGACTCCCACTTGCCTCACCACCAACGAATCAGAAGAAATGTCCATGAGCTGATCACGCCCTGCTCCTTGAACACTATAAGACTCCCTCTTCCCGGGTGGGACACAGTCCTGAGGGCATTAGCCCACTGTGGCCCCCTTTGCCTGGCAAAGCAATAAAGCTATTCTTTTCTACTTCACACAAAACTGTCTCCAAGATTCAATTCAGTACCAGTGTACAGAGGCTGAATTCAGCTACACTTTTGGTGTACTTACCAAGTGTCAGGCACTTTTGTAAGTGTTCAGCATAGATAGTTTCTCTTAATCATCATAACTCTTAGTGAGTTTCTTAATGGAGAACCAAATTTAGGGAATCTGATTCCAGAGCTCCAGGGCTAAAGCCATGTGTGGACTACCAGATACATAAGCTTTGGGTTCGGACAGCTCTGGATTAAAATGCAGCTTCTGTCAGTCACCAGCCTTGTTACTTTAGGCAGATAACCTTATCGAGCTGCATTTCCTCATCTGGAAAACAGGGAAAACAATACCTGGATCACAGCATTGGCTAAGGCTTAAGTGAAATAAATCTCACACTTAAAACAGTTTGCACAGTGTCTAACACCAAGTAATTCCTCTATACATGGTAACAATTATTATAAGCAGCTTAATGCAGTCCTTTATATATTTATTACATACATCTTTACTAACATCAGCATAGAAAATGGTGATAAGTTTATATAGATAGACAATGGCCAAATCAGAAAAGATCGTGCCCACTTTGTTCCCAAAAAGGAATCTTATGAATATATTTGCCTTTTTAAAAAAAATAAATTTATTTATTTATTTTTAGCTGTGTTGGGTCTTCGTTTCTGTGCGAGGGCTTTCTCTAGTTGTGGCGAGCGGGGGCCACTCTTCATCGCGGTGCGCGGGCCTCTCACTATCGCGGCCTCTCCTGTTGCGGAGCACAGGCTCCAGACGCGCAGGCTCAGTAGTTTTGGCTCACGGGCCTAGTTGTTCCGCGGCATGTGGGATCTTCCCAGACCAGGGCTCGAACCCGTGTCCCCTGCATTGTCAGGCAGATTCTCAACCGCTGCACCACCAGGGAAGCCCCTATATTTGCCTTTTAAAAAGATAATTCGACTTCCCTGGTGGTGGTGGTCCAGTGGTTAAGACTCTGTGCTTCCACTGCAGGGGGCACAGGTTTGATCCCTGGTCAGGGAACTAAGATCTTGTATGCCATGTGGCACAGCCAAAAAAAAAAAAAAAAAAAATTTAAAAGATAATTCTGCAGCACAGTAAATGGAGGCTGACCTTTGAGGCCAAGAAAATCAGTTAGGATACTACAACAATAGTCCAGGGGAGAAATAAAGACTTAAGGTAAGAGAGTAGCTGTAGACAGAGATAAGAAAATAGATATGAATTATTTTAACACAGTCATGTTGAAATGTCCTAAGGATTGCTTGGATATGTGGGATAAGGGAGGTGGGACTAACAAAGATATGACCCAGATTTCTGGCTTGGACAGATAGTAGGATAATTGTTTTCATTGACTGAAATAGGAAACACAGGAAGAGGAGTAGGTTTGTAAAGGAATAGCTTTACTTGGATAAAGATGAGTTATATTTTGGATGTGTTGAAATGGAGTTATCTGTGGGACAATTGAAAATATATGGTTGTTGCCTTGGAAAAAAATATGTCCGGAAGAAAGATTTGGGGTTTGTCAGCACACAGGTTGAAATATTAAATGTGATTGGGATCAAACTAAGGACCACATTTTGAGACAGGTTGGCCGAGGGCAAAATCCTGGGACACACCCATATGTATGAGGTAGGTAGGGAGAGGAAGAGAATGTGACAAAAAATTCAAGAAAGAGCAATCAGGAAAGTCAGAGAAATACTAAAGGGCAAAAATGCATAAATCATTGGAGTGGGTATGATGGTCAGAGGGACCCAGAGTGTCAAATATTGCAGAGATCAAACAAGTTAAGAATTGCAAGGTGGTCATTGGCTCTGGGAAGATGGACATGCTGCCTATCTCCTGGAGGCCTCTCCAGATCCACTTTTTTCACCCTTCTCCACTATGCTCTGTGCCTAGGCAGTTGATGTGTATGAACTTCATCAATAGACTTTGATTCAGGCTCAAATGTTGGGGAGCCCTTGTAGATCTGTGTGAAGAAGGAAAGTGAGGTTTGGATATTTATTCACCTTACTCCTGTTACCAAACCAAACTTGGTCAGCCCTTCTATGCATGCGGTAAAGCCAATCTACAGACAGCAGGTTGTGGAGAAAGAAAGTGCAGCGTTTATTGCAGAGTGCCAAGCAAGGAGTCTATCTCTTTCCTGCTGGTGTCCCTACTGATACTTGGAGATGGTTGGAAGAGTTTCAGTGTAGTAGTGGGGACAAAGTGTAACCTAGCAGGACCCTATGGGGCCTTCCAGGGCAGGTCCTTTCCCCACATCCTCTGCTTTAGCTCCACCCTAAGGTACCTAGATAACAGAATCTGATGCACATTTCCTGAGTTGTTTTACAGATGTGAATTCTCCCACCAAATGGAAGACGTTAACTACTTGATGACAATGACTGCATAGCCCCCAGGCCTACTGGAGCCTGAGGATTGATAATGTTAGCCCCTGTGACACCGCCCTGTTACCTCATCATCAACCAATCAGAGAACTGTGCAGGAGCTGATCACATACCCTGCAACCCCCGCCCCCCACTCCACCCCCCCCACCCCCCTCACACACACACACACACACACACACACACACACACACACACCCCGCCCTCACCAGGCCTTTAAAACTGCTTTGCTGAAACCCTTCAGGGAGTTCAGGTTTTTTGAGTAGGAGCCACCCGTTCTCCTGGCATGGCCCTGCAATAAACACTTCTCTGCTCCAAACTCCAACTTTTCCGTTTGTTTGGCCTCACTGTGCATCGGGCACACAGACTTGTGGTCGCTAACAAAAGCTAGACTAGATGGAAATATGGAGCAAATGGAAGATGAGGGAATGGAAATAGTCTAAGTACAGAAAACTCTTCTAAGGTTAATAGTTAAAGTGAAGAGAGGGACTAGTAGCTAGAAGGGGACATAGAGGGGTCAAGGGCTTACTATTTTTAATGTGTGGGGGATTTTAAAATATTTATAGACCAAAGTAAACCAGCCAGAAAATAGAGAAGGATAGATTGAAGATATAGTAAAGGGAAAAACTAGTGTTAGAGCAAGATTTCAGAGGAGACAGTAAAGGGTGTAACCCAGAGCACAGGCAGAAACATTCGTCTTGGAAAGAAAGAGACTGAACTAATAGAAATAAGGTTATATATAGATAGAGATAAGTTTGCAGGTTGGGAACAGGAAATTGCAGTAGTTTTTGCCTGAAAACATCTATTCTCTGAGATGAGTAGAGAATTATGAAGAATAGATGATGTCGAAATGGAAGAAGGATCTTCCCAGGGACACTTGAACAAATTACCTTGCTTTTCTGAGAGCTCAGCTGTGGTTGGAATCCATACATTTGTGGTTTTACCAATATTCATAATTATGGGGAGATGGCCAATCTCAGTGACCTAAGTTGGGAGTGAGGGAGTTAGTAGGTTGGCTTGATCCAGGTTTCGGAATTTGCAGGTCAATAACAGTGCAAGGGAGTGAAGGATACTAACACGAGATTGGTCATAGGGTAAGAGTTGAATAAAGAGGAAAATGAGATTAGAAGGGGGCTGATGACTTGAGGAAAAAGGAAAAAGAATAAAGGAACTAAAGAGTGTGAATGAAAAATGTTGCCTGCCATATCAGCTAACAAAGGATGCCGCATCCATCAAGCCATCAGCCACTTCTGCCCCAACCGATGAGCCCTGAGGGAATTCAGGATGGTGACAAATGGACTGCCTACTGCCAAGCCCTCAGCCACTGCAGCCACCCCCAAGGGTACAACCTGAGGGGACTCAGAATGGAAAAGAACAGGATACTGGCCTCAGAGAGCTGAGGTGCATATCAAAGGAATGATTTCAGTGAGCCCAGATTTTTGCATTTTCCCATACATAGAAAACCACTAAATTCATTAACTTGAGATTATCTGGTTTTCTTTAATTAACAGCAATCTTTTGATGTTCTGACTACCTGGTTTTTGTCGCAAAACTACATATCCTGGCTCCTCCCTTACCTCTTTAGAGCAGTCCCCCAGAGCTATCTGAAAGGCTGTCTTCCAGGATTAAGTCCTCAGAAATTCCACTAAATAAAATACAATTCTCAGCTTTTAGATTGTGCATTTTTTTTCAGTCCACAAGAGCTAGATAAGCTCAAAGAACACGTATAGTGGAAATAAGGAAATAGGAACATGGAAAGTGACACTGGCAGGTTGGTTTCCAGTGAGGCAGCCCTGAACAATGATATGGTCTAAGGTATGGCAACCAATTGTTAAATAAACTTGACTTACAAAACATACAAGTTAGTGTTATGTTACTTTATACTTTCTTGGTTTCTTCATATTATTTAGAGACTCATATTTACCAACTCATGTATTTTTACTATTTTCTACCTGGATAAATATTTATATGATGCTATTAATATGAATTTTTTTCTCAAATTCATAGCTATTTATAAAAGCTTAAAAACTTGTTGTAGTAATGTTAATTAAAGATATTAAATGTCACTTTTAATAGTCCCCAAGTGTAAAAGACTTGACTAATAGATCTTCCTTTCTAGATTTTAAAATTGAGCAGATTATTTTATTATACATAATAGTAGACAAATTTCTTTTCTTGCTAGCATTTTGTACCCTGCCAGGATCAGTTATATCTCTTGATTGTTTATGATTAATGGCTAATTGGTAGCAGAAAGGAGTGTGGCAGGTCCTTTTGGACATTCTCAAATATTTAATAAGATAGATGTATAATAAATGTTATTTATGTAATTTTTAGCTAGAGATTAAAAGCAGAACCTTATTTTGGGGGGAGAACATTTATTCTCTACCCCCTTTGCTTTCTTCCATGTGGAGAGAGCTCCATTAGTGACTTTTATGAATGATGAGTTTGGGAAAAAGAACTGAGCTTCTGTGGCTCAGTGATTAACTCATGCATCCTCTTCGGATTCTGTCTGCACCTGCTTTGCAGTAAAGGCCAAGTCCCTGTGTGCAAGGTCTAGCGTTCTGTGGCTGCCTGTTACCTAGGCAGATAAGCCTACCTAATTCAGGGATTGTGTTAAGAACCATACTTTTCCTCTCATGGAGGCCATACTCTCCAATATCAATTTTATAAGTTATAGAGGGGATCTTTTTATGTCCATCTGCTGCACCTGTCTGCTTCTATTATTTCTTAATTAGTTCTGATGCTGACAGCAACCCTGCAAGGGCAACATGGCACAGTGGTTAAGAGTGGACCATGGCATTAAACTGCTAGACTTTGAATGCCATGTATACCACATACTAGCATTGTGATTTTGAGCATTTTCTTTACTTCTCTGTCCTTAAATTTCTTAATTTATAAAATGGAGATTATAGTAGTACCTACCGCATACAGTTGTTTAGATGAAATGAGGTAATACATTTAAAACAGTTAGATATGTACCTGGAACCTAGAAGTACTCAGTTAGTTGCTATTATTATCTCCACTTTAGAGATAAAAACCAGAGGTTCAGAAAACATATGTGGCTTGCCCAAAGCCACCTGTCTAGTAACCAGAACCGGAATTATAAACCAGGTCCTCTGGGTTCCAAAACTCCCACACATTTTCCTATACCTGAATGTCCTCTTGGGAGGCCTTGGTTCATCCATCTTGTTTTAGATTGAATTTGAATCTAAATTCAAATTCAATAGAATTTGAATTCAATTCAATTCAATTGAGATTGAATTTCATTAATCTCCTGGAAGAAAGGCATGAAACCAAAACATCCAATCCTCTTGGAAGCAAGCCCACCTCTGTATTATCTATGATGCAAAATATAGTGAGTATATGGATCACTTTTTGTCCAGGTGTGTGATGGCCTATATTTGCCTTCACAACACTTGATGGTACCCATTAGTCCATTATCAAAGTGTAGTCGGGATGATCACCATCTGCATCACTTCGGAATTTGTTAGAAATGCAGAATCCCAAGCCCCACCCCGGACTGAAACAGAGTCTGCAATTTAACAAGCTCCAGTTCATTCATATGTACATTACTGTATGAGAAGTACTGCTATAGTTAGTAATTAATAGTGGAAATTAATTAAATGGGTATTTGACATATTACATTTTCTGTATGTTTACAGTCAAATTTTAATGTCTATCTATGCTATTTATATATTTAGAATTTAGGCAAGATTTCATATTACCCAAGCATTTGAACATCTAACTACTAAACTAGATATTTATTTTTAAGAGAACAGTAAAGAGTCAAAGGATTAGAATTTCTGCATGGCAATTCAACCCCAAATCACTACAGTTCTTAATTTTTCCTGAACATCTGTGAAGTATAATTATAATTAACCATGCTTTGCATATTAATTTTGTCTGTGTCATTAAAGTGTTAGGACAAAGTGAATCAATAATAGGCAAACTCTTATTTAAGAGCTCTGCCAAATGTTTCAATCATTTATTTTAGATTTTTCAACTAAGGAAATCATTATTAATAATTGAGTGTCTCTTACTTTCTCCAGCAAACAAGCAAATAATTCCATGATAGATGCTGAAATATAAAAGTAGTGATTTTGAGTTGTGGGGAAGTGCTATGTGCCTGTTATTTTCTACAGTAAAATAATTCCATAGCTCCTCCATATATTTCTTAAAATCTCTCTGAAATCCAAATTATATTAATAGATCTTCGTGGAATTACTTATCATGAGAATTTTATTCACTATATTAGAAAGATACTGCAACATTTGCATAATTATTTCGCTAAAAACGAAAGACTGAAAACCAGTATTTCAGATTCCAGGTTTTTTGTTTTTTTTTTAATTCAAAGACAGTGACAGTAATGCTCATTGATTTACAAATAAAGCTTAGCAATTTATAAAGTGACATTAAAAATGACTGAAATACACCCACAATTTAAATGAGGGGAATTGCCATAATAGATAAATATGGACTCATTAAACAAAGTGAAGTTGATTTTTGAACTCAACTTTTTGGAATTTTGCTTTTATCTGTTCTAATGACCTTTATTAAATTTTAAAATATTGGACAGAGAAGTGAGAACTTATGTTCACAGAAAAAATTGTACAGAAATGTTTATAGCAGCTTTATTCTAATAGCCCAAACTGGAAACCACCCAGACGTACTTCAGTGGGGGAATGGTTAAACCAACTGTGGCACATCTATACCATTGAATAATACTCAGCAATAAAAAGGAAAAAAAACACACAACTTGGATGTATCTCACAGACTTTATGCTGAGTGAAAAAAGTCACTCAAAATGTAACATAATGTATGATTCCAATTTTATAAACTTCTGGAAATGTTAAAATTACAGAGATGGAGAACACGTTAATGGCTTCCAAGGGTTAGGGATAGTGGAGGGAATGGAGGTAAGTGTGACTATAAAGGGGTAGTACAGGGAAATCTTTGTGGTGACGGAATAGTTCTGTATCTTGATTGTTGTGGTGATTACTGTGAAAACCTCCACATGTGATAAAGTGACATAGAACTATACACACATGTGATATCAATGTCAGTTTCTTGGTTTTGATATTGTATTATACTTACATAGATGTGCCCACTGGGGGAAGCAGCTAAAGCATGCATAGGACCTCTCTGTACTATCTTTGCAATTTTCAGTGTATCTATAATTAATTAAAAATTAAAAAAAATTCTTAAGTATGTTAAAGTAGTAGAATTAATGAAATAATTTGCTAAAAGCAGCTGACCCAGCTGTATTTCAAAAATCATGCCATAAATATTAGCTGGTTGGATACTACTAGTGTCACCACTGAACACTGTATACTGGACGCTGCCCTTGGCCCTGCTACCAATGCTGCGCCTAGAAACTGGATTTTCTTGCGGTTCCTGCTCCCACCATCACAGATATGGCATTGAATTCCATCATTGAATCTTTGAGTCACTCCTTTCAGATCAAGTGTTAGGTTGGAATTATGACTGTGCAGTAGAAGACTTGACTCGGCAGGTCAGGGGTGTTCAAACCCTGTGCATTCCGAAAAATGTCTGCACATTCCAAAGAAAGGTCCATCTCTTGACAAGCTCCTGGGAGATAACCTCTAAGCCCTTGACATATCATGCTTGATTAGAGTCTCTTTGTTCACCAGGGACTTTGGGTCAACAGATGGTTTATGTTAAGAGTATGGTTTTTAGTGGGGCTTTGAGCCTTGTGGCATTAGTTTGACCTCTGCACAGGCTGGAGACTGAGTAACTAAGGTTAGCCACCCAGGTGTTCCATGCCTACATGACTGACCTCCAGTAAAATCCCAGGCGCCAAGGCTCAGGCGAGCTTGCCTGATTATCACACATCTTGCTGGGAGAATTAAGCACTGGCCATACAACTCCACTGAGAGAGGACAACTGGAAGCTCATCCTTGTTCTCTCCTGGACTTTGACTTATGCACCTTTTAGCTTTGTGGATTTAAATTGGTATCCTTTCATTGTAATAAACCATAGCCATGAATGTAAAAAAAAAAAAAAAAAAAAAAAAAGAAAAGAAACATTAGTAAGAGAAATATAGCATAAATTCACTGTTGAACAGAGATATATTCAAATTGTTAACAGCTTCCACCTATATGGCATGATAATGATTTCACATACATTATCTTGTGATCTCTCTTCCGAGAGCGGCTAGCTAGACACATTATATCATCTCCATTTTGCAGAGAGGTTAACAGATTTGTCCAGTCATATGGCCAGTAAATGGCAGGCTAAAGTCAAATTAAGATTATTTAAATCCCAGTGTAGTACTTATTTTCACTATACTATACCACATTTCTAAAGGCTATTTGATTGTGGAGATGAAAAGGATAATATCATCAAGGCTCTATTTTATTTGTTGTAGACCTGAAACCAGTATTTTTATGGCTCCAAAGGAGGGAGTAAGCATGTATTTTATCCTCCTCCTCTAAATTTGCATAAAAATAAAAAGGTTTATTTCTATGGATAATGACAGTTTGATGGGTTAGAAATGGGCCACAAACCTTGCTGGGTTATTGCAAATTTTAATTAAAAATCAACATATTTATAATGTTGCACTGAAAACTAATCTTATTTTACATAGGAAGGAAAGGTGGAGAAGGATGGGAGATAATTTTTTTAAAAAAAATTTATTGAAGTATAGTTGATTTACAATGTTGTGTTAACTTCTGTTGTACAGTAAAGTGATTCAGTTATACATATATATTCTTTTTTCTTTCTTTTTTTTCATTTCTTTAGCTTTTTAGTGACAAATAATATAGAACAGAGAAGTTAGCATAGGTGTACAACTCACTGCAAATTCATAAAATGAACAGTGTATATTCTTTTTCATATTCTTTTCCATTATGGTTTATCACAGGATACTGTATATATTTCCCTGTGCTATAAGGTAGGACCTTGTTGTTTATCCATCCTGTATATGAGGAAGGAAGAGATTTTTAAGTGCCTATTGTGTGTCAGATACAATGCTGCCACATACGGATGCTAATGACTTGCCTAAGGTCATGCAGTGAGTGGAATCAGAACTGAAATCACAATCTGGGAACTCCCAATCCTGTATTCTTTCCAATATCTTTAAGATGAGACTTTTACCAGATCTTCTCATACAAAACGGGCAATGGCAAGTCACAAAGGAAAATCTAAGATGCCCAAGAAAAAAGAGCTACTACCCAGACATCACTGGATCGTTGTTTCAAGAGGGTAGATAGAATTGAATTCAGCAAAGAACCAGAACCTGTGCCATCAACGTCAGGCGTGAGTGAAATTGCAGCTTGCCCTCCATCATCTCCTGTTGCTGGCCACTCTACCATCTCCCCCCTCCCCTCCCTCCTCCAGTCAGTAACTCTTCTTGCCTGTTCACTTGGTGCCAACCCCTGTATGACCGCTGTTGTACTGTACTACTGTACTTTTCAAGGTACTGTACTGTAAGATTAAAAATGTTTTCTTTATTTTTTGTGTTTGTTTTTTGTGTATTGTTTGTGTGAAAAGTATTATAAACTTATTACGATACAGTACTATATAGCTGATTGTGTTAGTTGGGTACCTAGGGTAACTTTGTTGGACTTACGAGCAAATTGGACTTACGAATGTGCCCTTGGAACGGAACTCGTTTGTATGTAGGGGGCTTACTGTACATTAGTGAACACAAGAAAGACTCTGCTTTCATGGAGGCTAGTCTGGAACATGGAGGGTGTTTGCAAACAGTAATCAAGCAAACAAAAAATAAACTAGATAATTAGCTTTTCACTTGTAGAGGGTGATAAAACTATTTAAAACTAGATAACTAAGAGATTTCTGAACAGTCAAGTCAATTTCATATAGGGCAATTTTCAGAAGATGAAATTTTTAAAAACAGTTTACAATTTATAGAATTGTAAAGGAATAAAATTGTACCATAAACAATATATTTTGATGCTCCTCTAATAGATGTTTCTTAAAATTGATCAAAAGGGAACACTGAAATCAGATTCTGGGATAGTGGATATTCAAGACTTGCCTAGGTACCACTTTTTTATTACTCACAGGTGACTGGATTTCTAATTCTGTATGTTGAACTCACTCTTTTTGCATCTTATTATAGATTTATTTGTTGTTTATGAACTGTTGGCATCAAACCAATCGTGTGACTTCTTCCCTTACCACTTTATTAATAAATGTTTTTAATTAAAATTCAAGTACATGCCAGGAGATTTCTCGTGCATATAAGATATATTCTCCTAAGCCACTTCATGCAGCAAGCAGAGAAAACACAATGAAGCTAATTACAGATTATTTCTTTTATGGGAAAACATTTAAAAACAATCTCAGTTTTCCATATGAAAATTTTATGTAGTTAGATGAACACTTCCTTAGAAGACAGATTCTGAAATGTTTCAGATAAATGAATAAAATGATTGCTACCAAGTGGAATTGAAAACATAGGAATTTTGAGTTTCTGTGCTATTTAGACACATGATCATGTGAATAGGGTGAAATTTCATGTAGGTTCAATAAGTTACTGGTATACAGTAATCATCAGGTTATATAAATTATATCTAGCCCCACTTCTTTTCATTTCTATATTTTGTCAACGGCATATATTAAAGTACCTAGAACAATGTTGGTACAAAGAAAATGCTCAATTCATACTTATTAAACAAAATAGTTACAAACCACCCCACTTCTGTAGCACTGACAAATATCTGAAAAAAACAAATGGGCTTCATTCTCCCAACGTGTTTTCGGTAGCAATAAATATAATAATAATAGCAATCATGTATTGAACATTAATTAAGTCCCAGGCACTTATTACATGGATCAGATCACCCCAGCCTCAAAAGAACCCTTTGGGGTAAGGTATAGTATACCTTAAGGTATAGTACTCTTATCTTCCTTCCAAAGGTGAGTAAACTGAGACACTTAAGTGACATATCCAACCCTACGAAGCTAGCATGTGAAAAGACCAGGCCTCAGTAGAAAAAGCATGGGTTTATTCTAAGAGCTAGGTTTGAATCTTGCCTCTACTACTTATTAGTGATGAGACCTTGGGTAACAATTTCTCTTAGCTTTAAATTTCTCATTTATAAAATGGAGCTGTTATCAATTTCATAGGATTGGTGTCAAGATTAATGTAGGTAAAGTACATAAATTTCCTGAGTGTGCCTAGTATATACATAGTAGAAGTCCAACAAATATTAATCTCATTTTCTCTCTCCTCCTTCTACAATACACCTCCTTCCCAAAGGTTAAAGAAAAGGAAGAAATCGGAAGAATAAAATAAAAATTTTAAAAAGCATTACTGTGTTTATTAGGACCAGATATCAAATGGTATAAGAGTTAAATTGGTGGTAAGACTCCCCAAAGCACAGTAGAGATATTTAACCAATCATATTTTGGAAACAATTGATATTTTATAATTTCAAAATTTCCATTCAGTAACATGGCATTTTCCCCCATTAATGACGTTCAATTAATTATGTTGTGTCTTCATATAAGACCTATATATTTGTTGTTTAAATTCTAGTATTTTATGAATGGAATCCTGCCTCACTATTATAATTTTTAAATGCCTATTCATGGCAAATAAGAAAGCTACTTTTTTGTTTGCTTATTTTGCGTTTCATATGCAGCCACCTTGTTAAACTCTCTTATTAGGTCTGATTGTTTTTCATTTGATGTTTGTGGATTTTCTAGGCATACATGACAATATCTGCAAACAATTTTGTCTCTTCATTTTCAACAGCGCTACTTCTCCATTTCAATAGTTATGCAGAATTTAATTGCATTTGTTAGAACTTGGCAAAACAGACTCCACAGTATGTATATAAATATATGTCTCTGGGTGCTATGATTGCCTGTGATTTTAATATTTATAGGCATACTTTACAATATTTTCTACCGTGAGTAATCATTTCCTTTAAAACCAGAAAAACCAGTACAATTACTTTTAAAAATTCTGCCTAGTTTTAAATCTGGTGATGCCAGGTGCCATTCACAGTGCTTAGCCAAATTGCTAGGTTCTACCGATATTTACTCAACACTTTTTCCTGCTGTGCCTGGTTCTCTCTTAAGAGGTCGGCTTTTTTTTTTTTTTTCCCCTCCTGCAGATTTGAAAGGGTATGTAGTTGTTTCCCAGCCAGAATGAGTGCACGGAAAACTACAACTCCCAGAGAGCAAAGCTCCCAGATCGGTTCTCCCTTTCCTGCTATTGAATTTATGACTTCACAGTCCAGAATGCAACGTGAGAAATGTAAACTTCCACCAGGAGCCAGGTTGCATTGCTGGGAAGTGTAGTCCTGGAATGAAGGTGGACAGTGAGCTACCGACTGCTGGAGAGGCCCAGGTTAGAGGTGGAGGTGGGGGCAGCTTTGGAGGTAGGAGTAAAACTACATAGAGCTGCACCTGCACAGTGGAGGAGGTGGCTACAGCTCTTCTGGTCAGGAAGGCCAGTTCAATGGTCCTCACACTTTTTGCTCATATGCTTCCTAAAAGAACTGTGAAAAACTCTACACCCCTTTGCACGTTTTCAAGATGACCTATTGATTGTTCTTTTCATCATGAGTTTAAATAATTGGGAAGGATAAGATTTCTAGGTTTGTGTAAATACACGATTGTCTTTTAATTCATTTGTTGAGGTGTAAGTAAATACAATAAAGTCCAGAGACCTTGAATGGACAGCTGGGTGAACATGCATACTGCTGTTCAGTCCTGCAGATCCACTTATTCAGGATATTTCCATACTCTTTGAAGGCTCTCTCATGTGCCTCTCAGTCAGAGCACTCCAGAGGTAACCACTATTTTGACTTTTATCACAAAGGATTAGTTTCGGCTATTCTTGAACTATGTGTACAACAGTGTATAAACAAACAATGTATCAGCATTATATTGTAGATATACCAAATGGAAGCTAAATACTGGAATGAAACCCATTATTATGCATTTAAAATTCATGAAAAAGTTCTTTTTTAATTGTTGAAAATTCTACATAATTTCTTTTTCTCCTTGAACCTCTACTTCCATACTCTTACCCCTACAGAATTTTATTCACATGTTATTACATTGTACGTTGAATACCCTATCATACATCTGTGCAACAAAAATATGTTAATTTGTTACCATTTAATTTTTTATATATCCTCTCATAAGGCTCTGGGTTAAAACAGTTTTTCTACATTGGGTTATTATCATCATTATTGGTCACAGAACATTGATCAAAGCAACCTAAAATATATAATTAAAAATTTTTTCCTGTTTTTATTTTTACTTTTCTTTTCTACTTTTTTTTACTATTTATTTTATATATTTATTTTCTTTATTTTTTTGGCTGCATTGGGTCTTAATTGCGGCATGCGGGATCTTCGAGGCATGTGGGATCTTTAGTTGCGGTGTGTGGGCTTCTCTCTAGTTGTGGCGTGCAAGTTTTCTCTCTCTAGTTGTGGCGTGTGGGCTCCAGAGCACATGGGCTCTGTAGTTTTGTGACACGCAGGCTCTCTCACTGAGGTGCGCGAGCTCAGTAGCTGTGGCACGCAGTCTTAGTTGCCCTGCAGCATGTGGGATCTTAGTTCCCAGACCAGGGATCGAAACCACGTCCCCTCCATTGGAAGGCAGATTCTTTACCACTTTACCACCAAGGAAGTCCCTAAAATATATAATTTTTGCTTAATAATTGTTAACCATTAAACTGAATATGCAATTTGAAATGCATTTTTAAATGTAATGGATTTTTTCATTAATTTATATATATGCATTAATATTACTTATTGGTATAGTGAGACACTTTGTCATCAAACCTATATCTCTTTTGTTGTCTTTGTAAATGTAAGTAATGAAGAAATTTACTCAGTAGATGTGAATACAAGATATATTACAGCAATATCACTCTCTTCTTTGACTTCCTTCATCATTTTATGCCAAAAATAACGGTGATCTATCATCAAGAATAATTTTTTAATGACCTACCAGCTGATAATTGGATTGAATACACTTACTCTCTCAATTTTGTTGAAAACAAAGAATTGGAAACCACCTGGATTGCAAATGGATTTGTTCCCAAACATCACAGTCCAACTAGACACCAATATTTCTTAATTGTCCCTTTGTTTGTTTCCTTGGAGGTTTTTTACCCCAACAGCTTTACTGAGGCATAATTTACATATCAAAAATTCAGCCATTGTCAGTATACAATACAATGATTTTAGTAAGTTTATAGAGTTGTGCAACCAACATCACAATATAGTTTTAGAACATTTCCATCATGCCCCAAATTTTCACTCATATCTGTGTGCCATCAATCATTGCTCCTAACCCCAGGCCCAAGCAACCACTGTTTTGCTTTCTGGCTATATAGATTTACCTTTTCTGGAACTTTTATATAAACATAATCATACAATAAGTAGTACTTTGTGTCAGACTTCTTTAACTGAGCAAAATGCTTTTGGAGTTTCCTCCATATTGTAGCATACCATCTGAGACAATCATCAATAAATCAGGTTTTGGATGGGTATGAGGTATGCTTTTCTTCTCTCAAATAAGAGAAGGGTAATGGTGAAAGGGAATTAAGGAAATGATCAATATCAAGACAGAAAAAATACATACGGAAGCTGAGATTTTGAAAAAGATTTTAAAAAAATAACCTATGCCTCTGCATTCCTTGGAAAGTTTTCATGTATTATCACGAGTGTACATACTCCATTTTGAAAGAAACTGGGCTGAATTTTGTGGAGTACCTAACACAGTGGATTAGAAAAGAAGTTTCAAAAGGTGTTTTGTTCACTTGGTCTTTGTGCTTTAATTTCCTGATCTGCAAAGTGAGCACAATAATATCTACCTTACGCTTTTGTTGTGGGGATTGGATAGCCCAAGGATTGTGAGGAGAGGATTGAAAATACTTCCAGTATCTGCCCTTTTAGAAACCAGTCAGCAACTGATAATACAGAACTTCTGGACAAGAGATTTCATTTAGCTTCAATATGACTCTTCCACATTGTAAAAGATCTGCCCGGGATCTTGCCTGGGATCAGAGTTAGGATCCACAGATCTCTTTCTGCAATAATTGATCTCAGTCTTTAGCTAAATTCTGATAATAAAGATCTACTTGGAACTTGAAGAACCTATAGGCTGAGCCCAAAGAATAGGACCTATCGTGTTAAGAGATAAAGGGATTTCACATTCAAAAGACTTCAAAACAAATTTTATTAATTTGATTTCAAAAATGAATGCATGTATGCAGAAAACTATAAGACACTGGTGAAATAAATCAAAGATGACACAAATAGATGGAGAGAAATACCATGTTCTTGGATTGGAAGAATCAATATTGTGAAAATGACTATACTACCCAAAGCAATCTATAGATTCAATGCAATGCCTATCAAATTACCAATGGCATTTTTCACAGAACTAAAACAAAAAATTTCACAATTTGTGTGGAAACACAAAAGACCCCGAATAGCCAAAGCAATCTTGAGAACGAAAAATGGAGATGGAGGAATCAGGTTCCCTGACTTCAGACTGTACTACAAAGCTACAGTAATCAAGACAGTATGGTACTGGCACAAAAACAGAAACATAGATCAATGGAACAGGATAGAAAGCCCAGATATAAACCCACACACATATGGTCACCTTATCTTTGATAAAGGAGGAAAGAATATACAATGAAGAAAAGACAGCCTCTTCAATAAGCGGTGCTGGGAAAACTGGACAGCTACATGTAAAAGAATGAAATTAGAACACTTCCTAACACCATACACAAAAATAAACTCAAAATGGATTAAAGACCTACATGTAAGGCCAGACACTATAGAACTCTTAGAGGAAAACATATGCAGAACACTCTTTGACATACATTGCAGCAAGATCGTTTTTGACCCACCTCCTAGAGTAATGAGAATAAAAACAAAAATAAACAAATGGGACCTAATGAAACTTAGAAGCTTTTGCACACCGAAAGAAACCAAAACAAGATGAAAAGACAGCCCTCAGAATGGGAGAAGATATTTGCAAACAAAGCAACTGACAAAGGATTAATCTCCAAAATATACAAACAGCTTATGCAGCTCAATATAAAAACAAACAAACAAACAAACAAACAAGCCAATCAAAAAATGGGCAGAGACCTAAATAGACATTTCTCCCAAGAAGGCATACAGATGGCCAATAGGCATATGAAAAGATGCTCATTGTCACTAATTGTTAGAGAAATGCAAATCAAAACTACAATGAGGTATCACCTCACACCAGTCAGAATGGACATCATCAAAAAATCTACAAAAAATAGGGCTTCCCTGGTGGTGCAGTGGTTAAGAATCCACCTGCCAATGCAGGGGACATGGGTTTGAGCCCTGGTCCGGGAAGATCCCACATACTGTGGAGCAACTAAGCCTGTGCACCACAACTACTGAGCCTGCACTCTAGAGCCCGAGAGCCACAACTACTGAAGCCCGCATGCCTAGAGCCTGTGCTCTGCAACAAGAGAAGCCACCACAACGAGAAGCCCGTGCATCACAACAGAGTAGTCCCCACTCGCTGCCACTAGAGAAAGCCCACGCGCAGTGACAAAGACCCAACTCAGTCAAAAATAAATAAATTAATTAATTAATTTTAAAAAATCTACAAACAATAAATGCTAGAGAGGGTGTGGAGAAAAGGGAACCCTCTTGCACTGTTGGTGAGAATGTAAATTGGTACAGCCACTATGGAGAACAGTATGGAGGTTCCTTAAAAACCTAAAAATAGAGCTACCGTATGACCCAGCAATCCCACTACTGGGCATATACCCAGAGAAAACTATAATTCAAAAAGACACATGAACCCCAGTGTTCATTGCAGCACTATTTACAATAGCCAAGACATGGAACAACTTAAATGTCCATCAACAGGGGAGTGGAAAAAGAAGATGTGGTACATATATACAATGGAATACTACTCAGCCATTAAAAGAAATGAAATTGGGTCATTTGTAGAGATGTGGATGGACATAGAGACTGTCATACAGAGTGAAGGAAGTCAGAAAGAGAAAAACAAATATCATATACTAACGCATAAATGTGGAATATAAAAAAAATTGTAGAGGTGATCTTATTTGCAAAGCAGAAATAGAGACTCAGACATAGAAAACAAATGTATGGATACCAATGGGGAACGGGAGGTGGGATGAATTGGGAGATTGGGATTGACATATATACACTATTGATACCATGTATAAAATAGATAACTAATGAGAACCTACTGTATAGCACAGGAAACTCTACTCAGTGCTCTACGGTGACCTAAATGGGAAGGAAATCTAAAAAAGAGGGGATATATGTATACATATAGCTGATTAACTTTGCTGTGCAGTAGAAACTAACACATTGTAAAGCAACTATAGTCCAATAAAAATTTTTTTAAAACAAAAATGAATGCAATTTAATTGAAAGATGTACATGGTATACTTACATTGGTATAGAAACCCCCAAGTTCCTCACTCCCTAACGCCCCCACAACTCCTAAGCTCCTAAAGCAGTTGGATGGAGGTAAATCTGTCACAGTGATGTTGTTCAATCCAATTTATCAGTCAGCTCTTTTAGACTTCCAATTTGGATGTGACCTGATTATTTATCAAGAATAGGGAGTCCTGAGCAGACAGAAGAACTGAGCATCCTTCTTAAAGAATGGTAATATTTACAACCTTCTCCATAAGTCTGAGGGATTCAAGAAAATGAGGTGGGGAAAGGGATAAAATCTTCTGGTTTTCTGTAGGCAAACTGTTTTAACTGAATTAATTTTCCAATTATAACTGGAAAGATGAATTGAAGCTTCAGTAATGATGACAGTATTGTTGCCTAGCAAAAGGGAGGCTTAACATGTTGCTGCAGCTGGATAGAAATTCAGCACACCCGGCGACCAATCACTGCAGGACTTGCTGTGGCTGCTTCTTTCCCAAAGCAGCAACAGAGGCACATGAGTAAAAGAGATGAATAGTAATCACTGTTGAAAATCCCCAAAGAGCAGAATGGAGCTAAGTAAGATACTTGACGCACATTTTCAGACTCCTACATGTGAGGAGGTAGACGTACAATATTTATCACTAAAACAAATACTTCCGCTGTGATAATGCTAAGCCGGTGCTAGCAAAATGGATCCCTTTTGCTATTACTTAGCTTGATTCCACGCTCACTGTCCTTAAAGAGACACCAGAAAATCCCTTCCTTGTCC